>NW_020954557.1:28306881-28413414 GCF_900497805.2 Vombatus ursinus | reverse complement strand
CTATTCTATTCTATTCTATTCTATTCTATTCTATTCTATTCTATTCTCCATTGTAGTAATTGGACAGAATTTCAAATTTTATTCGTGTTGCATATTGAATCTTATGCATTCCTTCCAGACTGTAAGAAAGAGAAGCATGGGGAGCATGATTTTTGCCAAACATAGTAAAATTCTGTCTATTAGAGCAGATCATCAAGTACTCTTGACTTACAATCTCAGAGAGTTGATTACAGCAGCAAGGTCCAACTCAAATGGAGTCAGATCATTGTGGTGGCATACTGACTTAGAAAACTATAAATTATCATTGTCTAATATATTACATTTTCATTAATTTTATTACACATTTCCTATTTCCATTTTAATCTGGTTCCTTGGTGGACTATAAGTTTGACAACTCAAGAATATGGTATTGAGAGGTTAAGTACTTGCCTGGGATCATAAAGCCAAATATGAGCTAGAGCAAATTTCAACTCAATTTTTCCTGATTCTGAAGCTGGCTTTCCATGTTTCACAGAATTTATTTGTTATTTTCGTGAAAATGAATCTATTTAAAAGCAATTTTTAGTGAATCTGATTAGCTGCTTCTTATGAATGTGGTTGTATATGTAGCATGGGCTATTAAAACCAGGTTCTCTTGCCCTCACAGAGCTAAATTGATAGACTGCAGCAAACCAGACTGACCAAAGGTTCCAGTCTTTTTCTAGTGCTCTCTTGTATACTTAGGGTGCCAGGTCATTCAGTCTCTGGCTTTACCAATTTGCCTGCTAGGAATATTCTAATGGCTTAATTTTCATATTAAAACACAACTCATGTTAAAATAAAACCCTACTGCAGTGTAGGATGGGCTTTAATTTAGGTTGCACTCAGCATGTCACTGGATTCTGCCCTAGAAGAGCAAAGATTTGAGTCTCACTAATGGGATAGACAGAGAAGCATGTGGTTATTGGCACTCAGATCCAGAGCCCCTTGTCAAATTAACAGCAGTGTCAGAAAAATTATCATTATTATTGCAGTACTGTGAAATACAGTCTGAATAAATGTGAGCTGTTATACTTTTTAAAGAAAAGTACATAACCCAAGTAAGCAAAAATAAAGTGCAGGTTAAGATAGTAATGGAAGAATTACATTTTAATTGACTTAGTTAAAAAAAAAAAAACTCTTGCTCAAAGGAGAATTTTTTTCTCCCCCAAATTTGCAAGTGTGGCTGTAACTTTTAGTTTCTATACAAAGTATCAGCTAAAAACACTTCCATGCATTTCACCAAATGGTTGTCTCTTTCTGATGTTTTCTTGATGTTTTAAACATCTTGCCGATTCAGTAAATCAAGAGTCAATACAGTGGAAAAATAGTCAAACTAAACTGGCTCTTGCCTTTGTTTTACCTATGTTGGTACCACCACTTAGACATAGGTACAGCCCCAATATTTTTTTTCTATTTTGTAATTCTAATTTCTTAATAAATTTATTTTCTTTTCCTCTCATCTTCCCTCAACCATTAAATAAAAGAAAAGGAAAAAAATGTAATGTGTGTAGTACAGCCAAACAAATTTCTACATTGGCATGTCCAGACATATACATCTCATTCTGAAATCAAATATCCATCACCCCTCTCTCAGAAAGTGGATCATCTGGAATTATGGTCAGCTATTATGTTGATTAATGTTCTCTTTTGTTCAATATATCAATCTTATTGCTCATATTATCATTCTCTGTAATCAAAGTAGTGTTCTTGCTGTTTTCATGTGACATTCTATCACTCAACTACATACCTTTGAATTGACATCACCATACTTTTGACACTCCATCTCCCAAATCCATGCCTGAAGTACAATCTCTCCTCACTTCCATCTCTGAGAATTCCTAGTTATTTCCAAAACAGAACTCAAGTGATACCTTCTAAAGGATGTCTTCCTGATTCTCCAAATGCTAGCTACTCATCTTCTTTTTGTACAAACACACACACATACACACACAGTATATAATGTTCTCCTGGTTCTGCTCACTTCACTCAGCATTAGTTCATGTAAGCTTTTCCAAGTTTTTTTCTGAAATCTAGCAGCTCATCATTTCTTATAGCACAATAGTATTCCATTACATTCATATACCACAGCTTGTTCAGACAATCCCCAATTGATGGGCATTCCCTCAATTTCCCATATTTGTTGCCACCACAAAAAGAGTTGTTTTTGTACATCTAGGTCCTTTTACCTTTTTTATGATCTCTTTGGTATACAGAGCTAGTAGTGGCATTGCTGGATCAAAAGGGGTTCACAGTTTGATTGCCATTTGGTCATAGTTCCAAATTGCTCTCCAGAATGGTTGGATCAGTTCACAATTCTACCAACAATGCATTAGTGTCCCAATTTTCCCACATCTCTCCCAAATTTATCATTTTCCTTTTCTGTCATGTTAGCCAATCTGATAAATGTGAGGTGGTACCTTAGAGTTGTTTTTTTTTTTAATTTGCATTTCTCTAATCAATGGTGATTCAGAACATTTTTACGTGATTATAGACAACTTTAATTTCTTCATCTGACAACTGTAAAATAGTGTAGGGTGTACTTCTCTATTTTTAATAGTATGACCTCTATTCAATGCCATATTAATTAAGAATGTATTGCATCATATGATGTAAGATGTTTGCCTAAGCTTGATTTCTATCAGATAATTTTCCATATTTCCTATTAGTTCTTATTAAATAGGAGGTTCTTTCATAAAAAATATATATTTCTGAGTTTATAGAACATTGGGCTACTGATTTATATTATTTCTGAATGTCCCTTGTTTAATCAGTTACATTGATGTACTTATCTATTTTTTAACCAGTGTTTTTGGTGATTGTTGCTTTATTATGTAGTTTGATGTTTGGGAGTGTTATCCTTCTTTCCTCTTTTTTTTCATTATTTTCTTCATATTCTAGATCATTTTTTCTCTCTAAAAGAACTTTATCTTATTCTTTAAAGTTTCTCTCTGATTGTTTAACATGGCATTAAAACTATAAGTTAATATCAGTAGACACAGCACTGTGTATTCATGATTTCTTTAAGTTCTTTATTTTTTAAGGAGGAGTTTTTAATTAAATCTACACAAATATTTTGATAAATTGACTCAAATATTTTATGTATTTTGTAGTTATTTTCTATGAGCTTTCCATTTCTATTCTCGTTTCTTGAATATAATAAATAATAAAGATAATAGAAATGCTGTTTACTTTGTGAACTCATTTTGAAACATGAAACAACAAGCTAAATGACCAAAGCATAGACTTTAAAGAACATTTTTTTTTATTTTGAGAATTACAGGTTTACTTTACCACTGTCTTGTGTTTAGATTCAGTAATTGAAATGATAAAATGTTGTGTATGAAATTTAATTCAGGAGTAATTTTTAAATTAATTTCAAATTCTTAAGTAATATATTCATGTGAAGCAAATTGTGTCAGCAGCAATGTTTATTTTTTGAAGGAGGAATTAGTTTCTATTCAAAGATCTAAAAATTGTCACAAATATAGAGCTCTATCAAATTGACACAAACACAGAATCAACCTTAAGTTCTCTTTTTGCACAATAAACAAATACACTGGGAATCAAAACTAATTAAAGTAATTAAAGTTTTTCACCTTGGTCCAATCAAGATAAAAACAATGAATTTTTTGCTTTTGTAGATGTGCATTTTCTCTATAAATCAACTTAAGTTTGTGATAGTCATATATGTTAATGTCATTTTATAATGTGGAATGTCAGGTTTATGTTTCAGGAAACATGTGTGTATATATATATATATATACACACATATATACTTATGTACATATTATATATGTGTGTGTGTATGTATATGTGTGTGTGTATATAATAAATATTAATATATATTAAAATAACCTTCACTAAAATTATAATCTTGTGTCTCTTGGAGTAGTGGAGATTCACTCTGGATTCTTACAAGATGTGACAGTGAAACACGTGTTTCTGTAGGTCTTACCAACATGAAAAAGTTCCTAAGATAGGTTTGTGGTCTGAGGAATAGCCAATAAAAAAACTCAGATAAATTTATGACCAATTGAGCCAGGGTGATGGATTGTCTGACTGCAGGAATGCCTGAAAAAACATTGAATAATTGACAGTAGGGTTCTAAACTAATAGAGGGAAGGACCATCTACATTAAAAAATATAGATCCTTGTAAAATATACATTATAAAATATGCATTGTAAAAAAGGACTGCTTCTATCTTATCCTTTCCACCCTTCATCTCAGCAATGAAAATGCTGCTTTGGAAAGACTTATGTGAATTAAAATATCAGAACAAATCAATATTCTTTCATGTCTGATCTACTATTCCTTCTATCACAGAGTGTTGCATGCAAGAAACTTCTGCGCCAAATGATTAGTATTGCTATAGCAGTCCATTTATATTGCTAATTTTAAGAATTCCTAATAAAATGTATCAAAAATTATTATGTTCCTTTAATACATCAGATTTAAATGAAATATAATAATAATATAGATAATTTAATCACAGTTAGTTTTTAAATAACATGTTAAGATTTGCAAAATACTTAACAATTTTTTTCTTATTTGATTCTTATAATAACCCTGGTAAGTAGATGCTATTATTATCTCTATTTTACAGATGAGGAAACTCAGGAAAATAGAGGTTAAGTGACTTGCCCAAGGTCACACAGCTAGAGAGTCATGAGATTGGATTTGAGCTTACATCTTCCTGACTCCAGCTCTGGCTAAACTGCCAAGTTGCTAAAGATAGGTAGGTAGATACATAGATAGATATGGATGTAGATATAGATATAGATATAGCTATTCTATATGACTATACATATGTATGCATGTATAGTACATATAGTGCTTTGCAAATCTTATATACTATATTTTTATGTCATATATAGTGCTTTATAAACTTATGCGCATACACATATCTTTGAAAACATTAAAGTATCATTTAAATGTAAGCTCTTACTATTACTGCTGCTGCTGCTGTTGATGCTACTACTATTACTGCTACTGCTGCTGCTGCTGCTGCTGCTGCTGCTGCTGCTGCTGCTGCTGCTGCTACTACTACCATCACCACCACTACAAATGATTTAGACTGTGATTAACCATTTGGCAAGCAGTTTGAGAACAAAATCTGATTTTTGCTTTTCCTTGTATCACGAACATTTAACATAGTGCCTAGGACATAATAGTTGCTTAATAATTGTTTATTTCCTGACCGACTTATTTTATCAGTGTGTCTAAATTTTCTTCCATCACAGAGAAACCTTAGGAGATCAGTTTCCAATGAAAAAAAAATCACTTTTTGGTGTACAAATTTCTAGTAATAAGCCTTTCCAATATTAGTTTAGGTGGTGTTCATATAAAACACCCATTTGTTATGTGCATAATGCTCCTATAATCATCTTTGAAACATTTCTACTTAGGAACCCTACTCTCTTTCATAGAGACTATGATAAAAGAACAACATATCATATATCTTATTTTTAATTACATTTCCTTTTCGTATAAAAATTGCTTAATAGTAAATAATCTCTGCATCTCCCACCTTCTGATATAGTTAGTTGAATTGATGGAACATATAAAAATAAACTCTTAGAATTTATCATTTCTTTATAAAATACGTAATGACCTCAGTCATTTAGAACCAACATTGGCCATTGTGTTTGACCTAAATTCTTCTCTTTTATTTTTTGTCTTCATTTACATACTAGAAGTCATTGTGATTATTGGTTGTTTGATTGTTATAATTCATTGGTATGGATTCATTAAGGTATCATCCTCATCTTTATTATACTAATACGGGCCAGCAATGAATATTGAGTATTGCTGTAATTATTTAGATTTTTCTTTAGTCTCATGAATTCTTTGTTTTCATATTTGTATTTGTCCAAGTAGATTAACTCTTAACTAGTTCATACATTTTAGTTACTTAACTAGAATTTCTCTTACCTCTTTCCTTTCTAGTTTTTTTTTTGTTCATAATAACATTTAGAAAATAGAGACTGTTTAAGTTACTTAATAATTTAATACCTTTTGTATCTTAAATTGCTGAACTATTAATTTTCTCAATTCTTTTCTTTAGTAATTGTTTCAGTTCCTATCTTCACAGATTTCCTGAGGTTTTCCAAGTAAACAATCATATTATAAACAAATAAGGATAGTTTTATCTCCTTTTTACCTATCTTTATTCCTTTAATTGCTTTCTTTTGTCTTTATGCTCCTGTTAGAATTTCAAGAACTATATCAAATAATAGTTGGGAGATTGGGAATCTTTGCTTCAGCCCTATATTTATTGGAAAAGGTTCTAATGAATCCCATTGCATACATTGCTTGGTTTTGGTCTTATATAAATACTTTTCAGGATGATAAAAAGGTCCCTTTACGCCTAATCTTTGTAAGTTCTTTAACATAAAAGAATGTTGTACTTTGTTAAAGGTTGTTTTGCATCTACTGAGATAATCACTTTTTTTGGATATATTGCTTCTTAATATGATTATGTTGATTGTTTTCCTAATATTATACCATTCTTTCATCTCTGGCATAAACAAACTTTTTTTTCCCCAAAATGAATGATTGCTTAGATAAGTTTCTGTAGTTGGACCAAATTTTGTTGAAAGGTATTGAATTTATATTCAATAATGATATCAGCCTATTATATTTCATCTGTGTTTTATCCTTTCATGGTTTAGGTATTCAGACTATATTTTCTTATAAAAGGATTCAGATGGAATACTTTCTCAATTTTGAGAATAATTTGATTAGCATGAGTCTTAATTGTTCTTTAAAAGTTTGATTGAATTCTCCTATGAATTCATCAGGATCACAAACAGGGTTGTATTCTCTTGCCAATCAGTGGGTCAGGTAGTGGTAGGAGCACTCCTTGCTACAGGTAGCATGGTTGGTGGTTGCAAAAGGGATACCAAATAAGTGTGAGGAATGCCTTAATTCACAGAGTTTTGACCTTCTTTAAGATTCTTGCTGTCTCAGACCATGAGGACAGCTGAAATTGCTGTATTTTGGGTCCATAATGTCTGTTTTGGAAAGGTTTGACAGATTATGAAGATCATAAAAAGTCCTCACATAATTTCTTAAATAAGCCTGTTTCTTACGCTTATTTGTAAATTGAAATGTTTATGTTTATTAATTGTTAAATTCATACAAAAGAAAAAAAATTTAAATTGTTTTATACATTTGTGCAATAGTCTATAGAACTTAACATATTAAAGAATAACACCAAGGTAGAGATTATTCCTAGGATCCTTTTTGTCTGAATTCCAATGAAAAAAATGATGAAAATAACAAGATGCTGCTGCTCTTGTTTGGTTTTATCTTTGACAAAATTATAGGCTGACCTTACTCAAAGTATGCTCTGGTCCCATAAGGACGACAAATCGGAACAAATCAGAAATAGCAATATCCAACCTATTGGAAGTACTTCACATTCAATGATGCTAACCACTAATAAGGCCAAATTGCAAGTATGCATGGAATGGATACCACTGCTTTCATTATTCAGCAGTGGTGGACTGTTGTCACATTAGAAGAAGAGCTTCCAACCGGCAGTAACGGTAGCTATCAATGAGACAGCACTTTAAATTTTACACGTCTTTTACATTTACATGTGTTTTGCATGTATTTTCTCATTTGATATTCACATCCACTTGTTATATAGGTGCTATTATTGTGCTTAGTTTACAGCTAAGGAAACAGAGGATGAGAAAGAACAAGCCATTTTTTTCCCACAGTCACACAGCAAGTAAACGTCTGCGGTAGAATTTAATCTCAGGTGTTCCTGACTGCAAGGTCAATATTGTATCCACTACATCATCTAGATGGAAGCATTTGCTAGTATTTTTGTCATGGAATCCTCTCTTCTATATCATATAAGCCTCACAATGTTGTATTGCCCACCAGTGCAAGCCACTTCCATAAAGTACCTGCAGACCTAAACTCAGATAAATGAAATACAACTGAAATTGAAGGGCTACTAAAAGTGGAAGAGGGAAAAGTTTGAGAACCTGAAGTCATTGAAAATCTTCATTTATAACAAACTCCAAAAATTCTACCTAATAATAAAATGGACAACTATAATCATACTTGTTTCACCAATTATTTGGAAAAGGAGATGGAATTTCAAAAAAAATCATTTTTGAATTTGATGGTGCAAATCCTAATAGCAGTGAACTATGCCTGGAGAATGCAATTTAAAAAAAAACAGAATTTCTTAAACATCATGAATACATTTTCACACACTAAATGGTAAAAAGTCTAAAAATACTATAGTACCTCTACACAACAGTATATGGTGGCCATTGCTCTGGTCAAAACTATAGGAGAAAAAGTGAAGCACTCAGGAAATACTACTAAGGATAGGTATCAAAACGTATCATTGTAGAAACAAAATTTAGAGTTGGATGGGATTTTAGTGATCAATCTAATGCAACAACAACATTTTGTATATGAAAAAAATTATGGTACAAAAGGATTAATGACTTGTTTCATGCCACACAGGTAGCAATTAGTAGAGACAAGATTTGATCTCATGACTTATGGCTCTAAATCAAATATTTATTCCACTAACCTATGATCTTATTCTTCAGTTTTATGGGTTAATGATCTCATGTGAGATGAATTCTTCTTCCAGAGGCATATATCTCAAGCTATCTACATCTTCTTATTCTATATTAATTTGGCATATTTTCTCATAGAATTATTTAAAGGGGATCTACCCTATGTTCTGGGAGTTTTCCTCTAGGCATATTGACATTATGTGGTTCCAAGTTCAGTGAGAAGTCATCCTTCTGTTCTTCATTCTTGCTAAATAATTTTCTTACCTACTTTTTTCCAGTGAAAGATCTCATTCAGATCCTTTGCCCCATGCAGTAGGAGAGCTCAACTTTAAAAGCCAAAAAATAGGCAAACAAAATAAGCAAGAAGCAAAAACACACATTGACCATAGAACGTTACTATGGTGACAGAGAAGATCAAAACTCAAACTCAGAAGAGACCTACATTGTTAAAATCCTACATCTGACCTAAACCTAAACCTAAAAGGGGAATATGAATTGGTCTCAAGCCCAAAAAGTCTCCTTAGAAGAGGTCAAGGATTTTAAAACTCAAATCAGACAAGTAGAAGAAAAATTTGGAAAAGAAATGAGGTAATGTAAGAGAGGGTCAACAGCTTGGAAAAGGAAGGACAAAAATTGATCAAAAAAAAATTCTTAAAAACTACAATTGGCCAGATGGAAGAAAAATAAGAATCCACTGAAAAAAACAAATCTTTAAAAGTAGAATTGGCCTAATGGAAAAGGAGATGCAAAAACTAACTGAAGAAAATAATTCCTTAAAAATTAGAATTAGGGCCCAAACCCCTCCAAATACCTGTAAAAAATGGCTCTAAACAAATTATAAAACAGCAGAACCCATAAAAAGACAGAGTGAAACAAATTTCCAGCCCAAGACAACCTGGATGATTGATTGTAAATATCTATCCTGCCAGGCTGGGAAAGGAATGCAATTTGACCTGGGCATGCAGGCCTCAATGAACCTGGAACAGGCCTCAGAAGACTGAATCATGGGCAGCTGTGGCAAATTCCAAACTTCTCAACCCATGAAGACCAAAGACAACTTAGAAGGTCAGTGGGAAAAGTCTGTTTCTGGGGTGGTGTGAGAGAAGAGCAGGGTCCCAGCCCCATTCCCCGAGTTCTACCTGGGACTGCGGCTGCCTCCTGAGCTTCCGACCCACATACTGAGGGGTAATCGGGTTGCTGATCAGAGGGGGATTGCAGGGATCTCTCTGCTGGTGCACGATTCTCTTGCTTTTCCCAAGCTTGGATCTGGGTCAAAGTTCTGGGTGGCGGTCCTGGGGTGAGGATGAGTTCTGGCACAGTGGAGCTTGTAGTGGTGGTGGAGAGGAAATCCTTTATATAGTTCCAAGACAGAAAAGAGTGCTTGTGGTCACTCATAGACCAGAGCACAGGCCAGGAAAGGAGTAAACACCTCACCCTTGATCATAACACCTTGGAAGAACTGAAAATGTACAGGTCTCTAGAAGTATCTCTGAAAACAGCTGCACAAAACCCTGGAAGCTTGGGACAGTACATTCTCCACACTGGAAGCAGACTTTTACCTTAACAAAGAGTTTATAACTCAAGTAATTGGCTCGTATCATGAGCAAGCAGTGAAAAAAGAGTCAGACTATATTATCTTACTTTGGTGACAAAGAAGATCAAAACATACAACCAGAAGAAGACAACACAGTCAAAGCTCCTACATCCAAAGCCTCCAAGAAAAATATGAATTGTTCCCAGGTCAGGGGAGAGCTCAAAAAGGATTTTGAGAAGCAAGTAAAAGAAGTAGAGGAAAAACTGAGAGTGATGCAAGAAAATCATGAAAAACAAGTCAACAGCTTGCTAAAGGAGACACAAAAAAATATTGAAGAAAATAACACCTTAAAAAAATAGCCTAACCCAAATGGCAAAAGAAGTCCAAAAAGCCAATAAGGAGAAGAATGACTTAAAAAAGCAAATTTGGACAAATGGAAAAGGAAGTACAAAAGCTTACTGAAGAAAATGCTTCCACAAAATTAGAATGGAGCAATTGGAAGCTAGTGACATTATGAGAAATCAAGACACTGTAAAACAAATTCAAAAGAATGAAAAAATAGAAAACAATGTGAAATATCTCATTGGAAAAACAACTGACCTGGAAATTAGATCCAGGAGAGAGAATTTAAAAATTATTGGACTATCTGAAAGCCATAATAATAAAAAAAAAGAGCCTAGACATCATCTTTCAAGAAATTATCAAGGAAAACTGACCTGATATTTTAGAAACAGAGGGCAAAATAGAGATTGAAAGAATCCACCAATCACCTCCTGAAAGAGATTCCCAAAGGAAAACTCTTAGGAATATTGTAGCCAAATTCCAAAGTTCCTGGGTCAAGGAGAAAATATTGCAAGCAGCCAGAAAGAAACAGTTCAAGTATTGTGGAAACACAATTAGGATAACACAAGATTTAGCAGCTTCTACATTAAAGGACCAGAGGGTTTGGAATATTATATTCCAGAGGGCAAAGGAGATAGGATTACAACCAAGAATCACCTACCCAGCAAAGCTGAGCATAATCCTTCAGGAGGAAAAATGGAAATTCAGTGAAATAAAGGACTTTCAAGCATTCTTGATGAAAAGACCAGATCTGAATAGAAAATCTGACTTTCAAATACAAGATTCAAGAGAAACATGAAGAGGTAAACAGGAAAGAGAAATCATAAGAGACTTACTAAGGTTGAACTGTTTACATTCTGCATGGAAAGATGATATCTGTACCTCATGAGTCCTTTATCAGTATTAGAGTAGTTGGAGGGATAAAATGTATGTATGTATGTATAGATAGATAAATAGATAGATAGATACATAGATAGATAGATAGATAGAGGGCACAGGGGGAGTTGAAGATAAAGGGGTAATATCTGGAGAAAAGGAGAGATAGAATGGGGTAAATTATCTCACATAAAACAGACAAGAAAAGGCTTTTACAATGGAGGGGAAATGGGGGAAGGTGAGAGGGAATGAGTGAATCTTATTCTCATCAGATTTGGCTTAAGGAGAGAATAACATGCACATTCAGTTGAGTATGGAAATCTATCTTACCCTACAGAAAAGTGGGGGGGAGGGGACAAGAGAGCAGGAAGATGATAGAGGGGAGGGCAGATTGGGGGAGGGGGTAATCAGGAGCAAACATTTCTAAAGAGGGACAGGGTCAAAAGAGAGAATAGAATAAATGGTGGGTGGGATAGGATGAAGGCAAATATACTTAGTTTTTCACAGCATGACTACTATGGAAGTGTTTTGCATGACTACACATGTATAACCTGTTTCAAGTTGCTTGCCTTCTCAGTGAGGGTGAGTGGGGAGGGAGGAAGGGAGAAAATTTGTAACCCAAAATTTTAAAAACAAAAGTTAAAAAAGTTATTTTCACATGCAACTTGGAAATAAGCTATACAGGAAATGGGGTATAGAAATCTATCCTGCCCTACAGGAAAATTGAAGGGGATAAGAGAAGGGAGGGAGAGATAGAAGGGAGGGCAGGGTAGGGGTATTCAAAATGAATGCCATTTTGGGGTGGGGGGAAAGACTAGATGGGGAGAAAATTTGGAGCTCAAAATCTTGTGGAAGTGAATGTTGAAAACTAAAATAAATAAATTAATTTAAAAAATTTGAATTGGTCAAGTGGAGGCTAATGACTCTATGAGATATCAAGAATCAGTCAAACAAAATTGAAAGAATGAAAAAAAATGGAAAAAAAGTGTAAATTATCTCATTAGAAAAACAACAGACTGGGAAAATAAATGCAGGAAAGATAATTTTAAAATTATTGGACTACCTGAAAACCACGATAAAAAAAAGAGCCTGCACAGCATCTTTCAAGAAATTATTAAGGAAAACTGCCCTAATATCTAAGAACCAGAGGGTAAAACAGTTGTTGAAAGAATCCACTGGGAGGATTCTGGTAAGATGGTGGACTGGTCAGAAAATTCGAAGCTCTCAAGATTTCCCCCCACCAAAGAGATAAAATAGCAGCTCAGGACAAACTAAATAAAAGTAGTGGCAGAACAGTGGTCCTTCAGGACAATTGGAGGACATCTCAGGAAAGGTCCGGGAAGATTTTGTCTCTGTGAAGAGTAAACACCTCCAGGTTAGGGGCCAGTTAAACAACAAGCAAGGAGTCCTGGGGTTAGCTGGGTTAGGAAGCTGTGTTGGCCCCAGTCACAGGAACTTTTACTCCTGTGACAATGAGGGGAGTTGGGCGTCTGAGCCAGGGAAGATTCAGTTAACCTCTCCTGACAAGGAATGCCAGACCCAGCTGTGTTGTGGAGATGCAGCCATGGTAAGAAAGAACCAGTGCATTCCCAATGAGTGTGGAAGCAGTGGGGTAGGAACACTGCTGGCAGTGGGCATTTACAGGAGACTGGAGATCTTAGTTTCAATTCCAGGCAGAGGACAGAACTGAAGGAAAATCTGAGGCTGGAGGCATCATCCCATATTCATTAGGACTAGAAATGTTTGCAAAAATTTAGCTGCTACAAATAAAAAAAATATGTAGGCAAAGAAGAAAGAATTCAACCATAGAGAGTTATTATGGGCATGGAGAAGACCAGGGATCATCTTCAGAGGAGGATACTGAAGCAAAGAAATTATCTTTTACCCCAAAGAGTAATGTCAAATGGTCACTTGCCCATAAAGAAGTCATAGAAGAACCTAAAAAAAAAGACTTTAAAAATAAAATGTGAGAGATTGAGGGAAAACAAGAAGAAGAAGAAGAGGAAGAGGAAAAGGAAGAAGAAGGAGGAGGATGAGGAGGAGGAAGAAGAAGATTATGAAAAGAAAGTCAACCAATTAGAAAAGGAGATCCAAAATCTTAAGGCAGAAAATGACTCATTGAAAAACAGAATTGGGCAAGGGGAAGCCAGTAAAGTCATAAAAGATCAAGAAATAAAACAAAAAATAAAGAATGAAAAGACAGAAGAGAATGTGAAACATCTCATAAGAAAAACAACTGATTTGGAAAACAGAGCAAGAAGGGAAAACGTAAGAATAATCAGACTACCTGAAAGCTATGATCAAAAAGAGAATCTTGATACATTAATAGAAGAAATAATTAAAGAAAATTGACCTGAAACATTAGAACAAAAGGGGAAAGTAGAAATAGAAAAAAATCCACTAATCACCACCTGAAAGAGATCTTATGAGAAAAACTCATATGGATATGATAGTAAAATTCCAAAACCCCCAACTCAAGGATAAAATGTTATGGGAAACAAGAAAAAATAATTTAAATATGGCAGTGCCAAAATTGCAATCACACAAGACCTAGTAGTGATGACACTAAAATACCTCAGGTCTTGGAACTCTACATATTGAAGAACAAAAGAATTGTGGTCCTGGCTAAAAATACCATAGTCAGAAAAGTTAAGCATAATCCTTAATGAAAAAAAAAGGATATTTAATGAATTGTCAGATTTTTAGGACTTTGTTAAAAAGAAACCAAAAGATTTGACATATAAGAGCCAAGAGAAATATAAGGTACATACCCAAAACTGATTATGAGGGATTCAATAAGGACAGACTGTTTACATTTTATGTATATAAAATGTAGAACATATGTTTAAGATTGTTATTACTAATTGGGTAGTTCATAAGAAAGATTGAGACAGATCAGAGTATGATATGGCTTCAAAAAGCCCAACTGTTTAGGAACTGTTTAGGAACAGCTAAAATGAATAGCTATCTTATACTAATGAGGTATGAGAGGAAGAATTGACTTAAAGGAATTAGATGGGGGAGGATGTATGTTAGTTCTGTAAACCTACTTTCATCATGAATAGGTTCAAGAAGGAGATATATATAACATGTACACACACACACATATACTCACACAGATACATATATACATATAATTTCTGAATTTAGAAGACTTTTATATGTATATATATATATACATATAAAAGTCTTCTAAATTCAGAAAAAATAAAATGCTGAGGGGATATGGAGGGAGCAGAGAATAAGGGAAGAATCTCTAGAGGGGAGAGTGAAGAAATAGGTTAAGGAGGGTACATATGGGTGTTTAGATTAATTGGAATGAGAAGATAAGGGAGGGATCCTTGGAAGTGGAGTAGGTTGAGTAATAGGAAGGCAAGGTAGCAGAAAGAAGTACAGGAGTCAGGAGGGATAGGAAATAAGAGATATGCAAAAACATAAAACAAAGATCAGGAGTAGAATTTGGTAGGGAAAGTATATGTTTATATATTTATATATGAATCTATGTATGTATGCATATATATACATATTTGTCTATGTATATATCTATATCTATATAGAAATATATCCACACTTAATTGAAGCTTTGGAGATGGAGGGGAAAAAAGAACAAAGTGAAAAGTGCATGGCAAAAAACAAAAGAAAACTGACAAGGAAGGAAGCAAAGAAAAGATGGATAGCTCTCAACACAACACATAGTATTTATTACATGGGCTTCCTTGAAATGGAAATATATTGCCATATATTTTCAATCCTCTCTTACATTCTGCTGTGCACATGATATTTTTTTTCATTTCTTATTTTGTATTTAACTTTTAAAATTTAAGTTTATAATATGTTTCTTTTTTATTGTGTATTTAAGTTTTAAGGAAAAAAAAATTAAACAAGAGAAGAACAATAATCCATCAGTCACCTCTTGAAAGAGGTCCCAAAATGAGTATTTCAAGGAACATAGTAGCCAAATTCCAGAATTATCAGGTCAAGGAGAAAATACTATAAGCAGCCAGAAAGAAACAATTTAAATATAATGGAACCACAGTCAGCATTACATAGAACTTAGCAGCTTCTACATTAATGAATCAGAAGACTTGGAATGTGATATTCCAGAAGGCAAAGGAGCTTGGATTACAACCAAGAATCAACAACCCAGCAAAATTGAGCATAATCTTTCAGGGGTGGAGGTAAAATTTCAGTGAAATAGGACTTCCAAACTTTCCTGATTGGAAAAAAAAACAGAGCTGAATAGAAAATTCAGTCTTCAAATACAAAACCCAAGAGAAGCATAAAAAGGTAAACAAGAAAGAAAAGAAAAAGCATGTTATTTTAGCAGGTTAAATACTTCACACACCTCCAAGGGAAGATGATACTTGAGAATTGTATCTTTATTACAGCATTTAGAAGTGGTATACACAGACAGAGGATGCAGGTATTAGTTGACTTTGATGTGATGACAAAAAAAAAATTGAGGGGTAAAAAAAAGAATGTACTGGGAGAAGAGGAAAGGGAGAGACAGAGTAGAGTAAATTACATCATATGAAGAGGTGCAAAGGCCTATTACAATATAGGGAAAGAAGGGAGTTAATGAGCATTGTTTGAATCTTACTTTCAGAAGATTTGACTCAAAGACAGAATAACATACACATTCAGTTGGTTATAGAAATCTGTCTTACCCCATAGGAAGTAGGAGGGGAAAGGAGAAAGAAAAGAGAAAAAGAAAGAAAGGAGAAAGAAAAGAAAAAGAATGGAAAGGAGGGCAGATTGAGGGAAGCAGTAGTTGAAGCAAAACACTGGTGAGGAGGGAAAAGGTTAAAGGAGAGAGAAAATCATAAACAAGAGGGAAAATAGGATGGAGAGAAAGATACAGTTAATAATCATAACTGTGAATATGAATGGGATGACCTCTCCCATAAAACAGAAGTGGATAGCAGAGTGGATTAAAATCCATAATCCTAAAATATGTTTCCAAGAAACACATTTGAAGCAGAGATACACACAGAGTAAAGGTAAGGGCTGGACAAGAATAGATTTTGCTTCAATGGAAGTAAAAAGAAAAGAAAAGCAGGGGTAGAAATTCTGATCTCACACAAAGCAAAAGCAAAAATAGATCTAATTACAGGAGATAATGAAGGAAACTACAACTTGCTAAAAGGTGTAAAAATAGACAATTACTTTATAGAGCTAGAAAAAAATAATAAAATTCATCTGGAAGAACAAAATGTCAAGAATATCAAGGGGATTAGTGAAAAGAAATGCAAAGGAAGGTGGCCCAGCCATACCAGATCTAAAACTATATTACAATGTGACAATCATCAAAACTGTTTACTATTGGCTAAGAAATAGAGTGGTAAATCAGTGAAACAAATTAGGTACACAAGGAATCTACTGTTTGATCAACCCAAAGACTCTACCTTCTAGGATAAGAACTCAGTATTTGACAAAAACTGCTGGGAAATAATTTTTATTTTCAGTGTCTCTGATGAAGGTCTCATTTCTGAAATATATAGAGAACTAAGTCAAATTTATAAGATTGCAGGTCATTCCCCAATTGATAAATGGTCAAAGGATATAAACAGGCAGTTTTCATATGAGGAAATTACAGCTAGCTATAGTCATATTTTAAAATGCTTTAAATCACTATTAATTAGAGAAATGAAAATTAAAACAACTCTGAGGTACCATATCACACCTATCAAATTGGCTAATCTGACAAAACAGGAAAATGATAAATGTTGGAGATGTGGGAAAATTGGAACATTAATGCTTTGTTGGCGGAGTTGTGAACTGAGCTAATCATTCTGGAGAGCAATTTGGAACTATGACCAAAATGTATTCAAATTGTGCACCCCCTTTGATTCAGCAATACTGTCACTAGGTCTGTATCCCAAGGAGATCATAAAAAAGGGAAAAAGACCTGCATGTACAAAAATATTTATAGCACCTCTTTTTGTGGTGGCAAGAATTGGTGATTGAGGAGATGCACATCAATTGGGAAATGGCTGAACAGGTTGTGGTATATGTATATAATAGAATACTATTGTGAAATAAGAAATGATAAGCAAGCAGATTTCAGAAAAACCTGGAAAGAGCTACATGAACTGATGCTGAATGAAGTAAGCCAAACTAGGAAAATATTGTACACAGTAACAGCAACATTGTGTGATGACCAACTTTGATAGACTTAGCTCTTCTCAACAATAAAACAATCTATGACAATTCCAAAAGACTTATGATGGAAAATACTATTCACATCCAAAGAAAGGAATACTGTTAAAGTAGGGGTAAAAACTTTATTACATTGTGAATGATAATTTAAATTATGATTGAAAGTAGAAGCAGGAAGACAAGTAATTTATTATATTAAATTATTTTAGAATTTATGGTGTCCTGAACTACTCTGTGAATTTAGTAGAAAAGAATGGATTAGAGAGCTGTTGTACTGGAATCAACAATGTTATCTATGAGTCATAAGTACCTTTCCTCATGATCATGAACACTTTGGAATATGTATCATGTTTTATGTCAAAATATGGTAATATGTATTGGAAATATGTGGAATGTCAAACTGCCACTGCTTGTTATGGTTAGAAGCAGTGTTAGAAGACTTTCTGGAAGCCCATTAGAAATGTTGGACAATTTGCCCCAGTAGGAATATATTTTAAAAAGTTTGTGACCTCAATCTTCATAATGATACTTACTTCTTTGTCATAAATGTCAAAATCCTAGCAACGTCTCAGTCAACATTCATGGAGTGTCTATTATGTGCAGAGTCCTAGACTAGGTGTCCTATCTTATCTTATTTTGGATTAAAAGTCTATTACCTTTGGCAAACATTTACCACCAATTCTGATAAGGCAAATCCATTTCTAGCTAGCTTCTTAGGGAATAGGACAGGAGAGAAAATGCAGGTATGAATGATATGGAAATTTATGCAAATTTTTTGAATATGTGAAGTGCATGCTATTAACTTTAGGCAGTCAAAAGATGGAAATAAGGTACAATTCTCAACGATTTGTGCTTTTGGAATTGTACACCTTCCTGATTACATTAATTGAAGACTAGATGAGGCAGCTCTTGTACAGATGTCAGTATGAATGCTGCACAGATATGCACAGCTGCCAGCAGCAAGTATGTGGCCCTTGTATTTAATTTCTACATTATCTGCATGTGACAGCTTTCGTAAGGGGATGCTTGTTTGAGGCAGACAAGCAATAACATCTTTTCTTATCCTCAAAAAAAAAATTAGATGGATTCCAAATAGCCCAAAAGTAGCTTCTGGGGAAAAAAAAAAGCAAACTTCAATGTACATTCTGGGAATTAGACATTAGTACATCAGAGAGTTATATTTTGAGCTTAGAAAAACAATAGATTGATGTTTGAAGTATTTTGTACTAAGTGAGCTGCCTTCTATTAAATTAAAAAAAAAAGATGTATCAAATTTACAACATGGTTAATGTATCAAATTGCTAATGGCATATTTGTAAATATGGTAACCTTGAAAAATATTATATTGAGGTAGTCATGTGTGAAAATCTAACTTTAGAAATGTGATGGCATGAATTAACTTCTGCCCTGTTGTAGTTACCTGTATTATTTCCCATGAGATCGTGCAATGAATCTCATACTCATAAGTCATTGTTTCCATTGAAAATAATAATTAATGACTTATGCCTTTGCTACCTTGTCATACCACATGTTGTTATTCCTGAATTATTTCATGATGGGACAGTAATTATTACCTCTTGTCACCACTGTGGAGGTCAGTGGAAAGAAAATTTTCTATATTGCAGCACACTCTGTACTCTTTTGAAGTATAAAACAGAGAATAGCCAGCACCTGGGTGTACATTAGCATTGCAGTTTTTAATGATGCCATTGAAGTAGTAGACACTGGTGATTTTGTAATATAGGAGAAAAACTTAGTCACTTACTAGCCTTTATTAGCAGACTTAGGAAGCAAGTACTGACCCTGTTGGGAAGACTTTTATTAAATGTAAATGTGAAGAAAAATCCCTTACATAACTCAGCATTTGAATTTTATTTTCCATTTATTTTTTTCAATTCATATTATAGCCTGTAAAGAAATATACTAGAGAATAATGATATGCAATATAAAAAAAACAAATGATATTATTTCCTTTACACAAAATTATAGCAATATGTAAATACTGTCAATGGAGCTATGTTTTAGTTTGTCAAGTCCCAACCATATCTGTCCTCTAGATCCAGCACAGAATTCAGGTTGAAGAGGGATTTCCCATGGCTAATGAGCTCCTCCATATATTATTGTTTGCATAATACCATGATGATTTCATCAAGCACTAAAACATTGCAGAACCTCCTGGAGGAGATCTGTAATCACTCAAAGGAGATTGACTAGTCCATTCATACAGGAAATACTAAGGGAATAAAAACGTCTATTGTCTATATTTCAATACACATTTAAAAAGACATACTATAGCGCTTGTCCATTAGTGTGATAAATTAACAATAATAGCTAACAATCATATAACACTTCAAGGTTTGCAAAGTACTTTACATATATTATCTCATTTGATCCTTGCAACAACCCTGGGAGATAGGCATTATTATTTCAATTTTGCATAGGAAGAAACTGAGGCAGTTAGAGGTTAAATGATTTGCCAAGGGTCATACAATTAGTAAGTGCTTGAGGTTAATTTTAAATTCAGGTATTCTTGATTCCAAGTCCTATCCATTATTCTACCTCTGTATATCTGAGACAGATAATAAAAAGGCCAACAAGTTGGACCCAGAGCTGAAGAGATCACCAAATAGCCTTTATTGTACACAGGAGTGAAGGTAAAGGCCAGTATTTGCATTATTGTCTACCAGGGTTGCTGTGGAGCCGTGATACTATTACTTCTAGGGCACTCAAAATGAGTGTCACACAGTGAGCAATGAAGAGAGGCACATGATGAGTGAAAGCAGATGATATGAAGAACAGTGAAGAAGCATAGAAGTCAAAGAGATCATCAAAGAATCATGTGACAGGAAGAGAAGATGGACTGCTCACATGGAAAAAAATAAGACAAGTAGATAACCAAAGTGCTCCACAGATATTGTATAAGGTTAGAAGAAATAAAATAAGACCTCTAACATGTAGGGAAAATCTCTTCTGGGAAACTTTGGAGGGAGCACAGGCAAGAATTGAATAGAATGGATAGGCATGGGTTGGCTGTGATCAATGTAATTGTAGGGAATTCTCAAACCAAATGAGATCATAAATACATTTTAAGATTTGAGTATTCAGTCTTATTGAGAACAGATCTACTGATGAGTTAACTAGTCTTGACTGGCAGATTTTCCTCAATTTACTTCATGAAATTACCATATTTAAGGGTCAAACTTAATACAATGAGATATGAGTATATTTCTTTCATATTATACATGACCTATTTACATTCCTTAAGGTGAATACCACCCTATTACATACGACCCTAATATCTCATTATCTTTGTTACTTATCCCCCCCTTTTTTTTGCTCATGTCATTAAGCACCACTGGGGATTTAATTGAATAGGGATCTGAGGATCTACCCCTTTTATGGTCAAAATGGTGTAACTCTATGGCTTCTCCATCTATATTGTAACATAATTAAAATATAGATTGATGGGATTCATTTGCAATTACTGATGAAGCCTCCCCAGAACTATATTATTACATATTTTAATTTCTTTTCTTGGGTTCCTATAAATCTTATCTAAAATTGTCTTCAGGAAGAGACATTTCAGGGTGCATATGGAAACTATAATTTTGGACATCTCTCTTATTAAATTAGAAATTAAATAAATAAAATTTTTTCTGTCTGACTGGTGCCTAAATGCAGAATAACTGGTATCTCCCCCATTAGAATGTGACTTCTTGTGTGCAGGGACTATTTTTTCAGTTAGCACAATGCTTGGAATAGGTGCTTAATAAGTGCTTGTTGACTGTCTGGCCACAGTGAATTAGATACACGCGTTTTGTTTTTTTGTTTTTTTGGGAGTTTTTTGGTGAATTTCATTCTCCCATGATGTATATAGGAAAAAACACACGTTCACATTTGACTATGTATTTTAGGGCAACAAAGAATCTGATCTTAATGATTCACAGGTCAAGCACAAATAATGAATGAATAGTTTCCACTTAAAATGCTGATTAGAATTCTAAAAAGTGTAATGATCAATTAAGAAGTCAATGTTGGGTCTTTTAAATTCTTATAAACTTTCCATCTAGGTAACTTTGATTAATAGCTTTGCTCTTCCATGTGAACAGTCATGTTTAGCCTCTTGTAACTCTCTTAATGAGATTAAGGATAGAGCTTGTGAAACATGCTTTAGTGCTCTTTGGGAATGAAAATACTAAATTGTAGTAAAACAATCATCCTAACTCAGAGGCAGAAATGAAAACCATAATGATTTGCTTTAAGGCAGTAGAAAAGGTAGCACAATTTTATCAGCATGCACTCAAGCAGAAATTGAAATGCATGCTTCCCCTCAGGTCTAGAGTTGAAATGATATAAGGAAATGGCTATTAGACACCAAGGAGAGGGTCTAAAACAAAGTAAATTAGTCTGTCTCTGTTTTTCAGCCCCTTTTCATTTTGTTTCACGGAGATGCTCATCAGCTCTGTCTAGATAGGATGAATGAATTGGAAGTGAAAATCCTGATGCTATCTAGCCTTGTTGCCCAGTCTGCGCAGATTGATCCTGCTACAAATTATAATTTTCAATGACTCATAACATCAAGAACAGAGAGTTTCAGTTTACCTCTAATACGTAGATGAAAGTATTTATTCTTAAAGTTGCAGTTATAAGGATCTGACCATGGATGCATAATCAGTTTATTTGCCCTGTGTTAGTATCTCAATTCTTCTACTTAAGTGGTATGGGAACCAGCAGAAAGAATTTGACATTTTGGTGGAACCACTGAAAGTTTTTAAAAAGTATAAATGATGATCTTTTTTTAATATTCCAGTCATCTCTGAATATACTCCCATGCCCTCTCTTCTTTCCCCTACTGCCAACATTGAATTCTCCCTTGTAACAGAATATAACAGTTCAGTAAAATCAATCATTCCAGTGACCATATCTAACAGTGTACATAACACTCTGCAATCAATGGCCCCAATGAATGAATATCTGATTTCTGGGTCCAACGTTAGTTATTACAATTACTTAGATTTCTTCTTTCTTCTAGTGGTCTTATTGGCATTACTATGGTCCTTGGTTCTACTTACTTCTGTCCACATCAGTTCATACAAATCCTCCATTTTTCTCTTCCTATTTGTCATTTCTTACTGCACAATAATGTTCCATCATATTTATAGTTATTTGTTTAGCTATTCCCCAATTGAGCATAGGCACTTTGTAATTTTTTATTATCATAAATTGATCTGCTATGAATATGTTGGTTTATATGGAAACTTTCAGGCTATCTTTGAGCTGCTTAGCTTCTCTATATAACTAGTAGTAGGATCAGTGGGTCAAAAACAATGGACCATTTAGTGACTTTTGACATATAATTCCATGTAGTTCTAGAGTCATGGAACCAATTCACTAAATCCTCTAACTCTTCTCAGAGCCATTCCAACATTTACTATTAAATTGAATGCTTTTTAATAATTTTTGATAAACTGCACTGAAGTATTATATAAGATTAGTTGTAAGCAAGAATTCTGAAAGGAGAACTAAAAGCAGAGATCTGACCCTTGTGGAGCTTTCTGGAGGAGTCAGAATTATGGGGAGATGTAAGAAAGGAGTGGTTAGATGAGACCTAAAAAAGTAGTTGACTCTAAGGGGCTATGTGATGTTGGGCTAGCAGAAGACCATAACATGTTGGGAAAGGAGGGCAGAAAATTGCTACATAGATAAGTTTTATCTATAGATGTAATCACCATGGGATAAAACCCAGTGATCTCATCTGATTCTACTTGGAGGGACATGATTTCTGAATTGTCATGTGTAAGATAGATTAAAACCATTCTGCTGGCCTGAAAAATATAGACATATAAGCATAGGTAAAAGTAGCAGAGACACACATTTCAACTCAATGTAAGAAAAAATTAGTGCTTTCCAAAAGTGGAATAACATTCCTCATAAGACAGTGCATTCCTCTTCACTGGGGTCCTTCAAACAAAACCTGAATAAGCACTTGCTAAAGATACTGTATAGGTGATGTATTGATTCAGGACCTCTGAGGTCCCTTCTAAATCTGTTATTCTCTGATTTGTTAGAAGTGTATAAAATGTTTTGTGAACTTACAATCTAGTTGAAATAAACATTAAATAAAGAGTAACAAAACATGGTATGTTCAAGTAATATATACAAATTTTTAGTGTGATAGTTCAGATATAGAGAAGGGAGAATTTGAGAGTATCTCAAGTGTCCCAGGAAGACTTTAAACTCAAACTTGATCTCAGAATTTTCATAAGCAAAGGAGAAAGCATAGGAAAATGTGGTCAGATTGGGATAATGTACAGAGCCAAAGGCCCTAAGCTGGAACATCCTCTCTACCACCTAGGGATTTATGGATTTGGTACACTCATCAAGTAATTTCACTAATTTGGATTCTAGTTCCCACATATATGAAATGCATAGATTAAAGGATTTTAAGATGTCTCCCAGATCTAAATTCTCTAATTTTATGCTATTAAAGCAAAGATTATTCTATATGTTGTAGTAGTTAGATGATGCTTGGATGTATGTCAGTGAAATGATGGAATATATACATGCTGAAACAGCGAGACACCCTGAGGGAGAGACAGAAATTGGCATGAGATTGACAGATCCAACCACCACCACTACCATCTTGACTACCTTTCTCCTCAGATTCTGATGAATAGATCCCAAAAACCTTTGAAACAGTACTGCTTCCAGCTCAGAGTCAAATGGTTCAGCTTCAGAAACTCATAAGGATTTTATCAATGTAAATTATGTTAAAGGAGACATTTCACTATCTGCTTTGTTTTGACAACCTAAGGATCATGGGACTTTTCATATGACTTGGAGTTGAATGCTTCTGTAAATGTTTTCTCTCCCCATTAGAATATAATAAATTGTTTTCTTGATTTGTATATCCAGTGCTTAGCATACTGCTTTGCATATAACAAGTGCTTAATATATTCTTTATTCATTGATTCATAAATTCATTCATTTATTCATAAGGTTTACAAAATACTCTATTGCCTCCTCCCCCAGAAAACTCAAATTGTTTTTTTTACAGATGTGGATGCAGGTTCCTAAAGGGAAAGTGACATATTGAGCTACCCACAGATAGAAAAAGTACAGAGCTACATCTCGAATACAAGATTTCTGAATCAAAAAGTAGTGTTGCTCCAGGTAAATAGAGGTAGATTACTTATCAGAGAGGCATAATAGTATAGATACAGGAATGCTAGATTTAGAAATAGGGAACCTGGTTTTTAATACTAACTTAGACACTGTGACCTTGAACAGATCACTTAACTGAGACCCAGATTCCTTATTTGTTAAAATGGTGTAATTGGATTAGATGACTTCTGAGTCCTTTCTGCACATCTAAATCAGTGATTAAACAATTAACTGAAGCACTTCAAAATGTCAATGTACCCATGATCTCATATATGTGGACCACTCCATCCATCAATGCAGCTCCCAAGCAATCTCTCCCAATTAATCCTTGATTATATCCTGTCATAAATCATCCATAAAGGATACAATAAATGATCCATAAATGATTGACTTGGAGTAAATAACTCAGGATATCCTTACAATCTTTATTCCCCCTTCAATAACAGGATCATGAGCCTCAATTCTTTGGATAATCACTCCAATTGTACATTTAATTTTTGCCTGTGTAGATTCCATCTAGGAAAAGATAATAGTTTTGGTTAAATATTCTGTATTCCATTTGTAATGTTTTATTTTAAAACATTTTGTGATTATTAAACTGAGCAAAATTATGAGGGGGATGACTTGCAAGCCACAGAAACATGCATAATCACTAACAGCTTTGCTGAGGGCTCCTACAATCATTTAAAATATGCTAAATAATTTAATTTTTAAACACTGTAACTACTTTGACTTTTTTTTTCCTATTTATGCAATTTTGAGGACCATAAACAGAAAAGTCGTTAAAATTCCATAGGATTCTAAAGACTTGAACATCTGTCAGCATAACAGACCCTTTAGCCTCCTGCTGGGCAAACCCAGTCAGCAGACACTTTTAAATTGACAGGCCTCTGAGAAGAAGTGATTTTTCGTAGAAAAGCTGGCAGCTGAGGAGAAACAAAAAAAAAAGTTTTTATCCTAATTGAATTTGGCCACTGGGATCTTTCCTATTCACCACAATAAATTTAGAAGTCTCCTGTAAATTTATACTATTCAGGATTTTCTTAGCTATCAGAGAAGTTGTCTCACTGGGATCTGCTGTTGAAGCTGCTTTTTGTTTCTTTAAACACTCTCTTCTTCCCTCTGTTGGCTTCCTGAAGGATATAAGCCTGAGTCCTGACTGAGAGGCTCCCTGTCTCAGAGGCTCCCAGTCACTAATGGCTGATCATCGTATATTTCTTAAAGACAGTATTCTATTGGCTCCCTTAAATCACCCTGTTTATTTAATTTTTCTTTCTTGGTAAAATGCCTCCTTCCTACCAGAAGGCTAATTATATGGATAATTCCCTGTCAGTAAAGGAACAAATGCTAAGAGTTACAATTAGCATTTGTTCTAATAGTATGCCAATTACTTCTTGTTTTCCATCATTTAAACATTCTTACAATGTCTCTTAAGTACTACTTTTCTCTTTACAATACAACATATTCTATCCACTGACTTAGCTAACAGTGAGCATTCACTTTTTGAAAATTGGAAGAAATGATGGAATTTGTATATGTGCATAAGTGAAAAGTTACTTAATCTATTTTCAATTAAAATATAAATCATGAGAAAGATAAGATTCTCTCCATTAATTTCATTTAAGTTTTCTAATTAGCCTGGCATTTGAATAAATTTATTTAAATTCTGACCTTAAATTTTGACAGCACATTGCCAATTTGAATGTTTTGGTTTATTTAAAGAGCTAATAAATGAATATTGTCTATTATGGCATGTTAGTCACAATTTACAACAAAATTACATGGGCATTGTAGAATTATATTTTATATAGTTATTGACATCTTTTCAGCTAATAGTGACTCTTCTTCTCAACTTATATATCCTTGCCCTTTATTGCCTAAATCAGGAGTGGGGAACCTGCAGCTTTGAGGCCACATGAGGCACCCTATGTCCTCAAGTGCGACCTTTAGACTGAATCCAAACTTCACAGAACAAATGTGAAGTTTGGATTCAGTCAAAGGGATGCACTTAAAGACCTAAAGGGCCACAAGTGGCCTTGAGGCCACAGGTTCTCCACCCCTGGCCTAAACTGAATTTGTCCTGTATATGTCCAAATGAGTACTTTGGTATTATTATTATTATAATTATTATTAGTAGTATTATTTAGAACAAAACTGTGATTTCACAAGTGGGAGGGGCTTCATGTCTGGAAAATTCTCTCATTGTTATGACTGCCAAGTCATCTTTAACTTGTAGTTTTAAAGAGTTTCCTGGAGTACTAAAAGGTTGTGACTTGCCTATAATCATACAGTTATTATATGTCAGAGGTTGAATGTCAATACAACTCTTCGTGATTTTAAGACTTTCCCTCTATCCTCTATGCCACATTTCATCTTGGAGTTGTCACTGGAAAATCAAACATGGAAATATTTCAAAAGCATACCTGCATTTATAATTCAAAATATTTTAAAATTATTAATAAGATTCAGATTCAGTTAATGGGAAAATGCTGAAGGATTTGGTCTGGAGGAGAGCAAATTATGATAGAGGAGGAATTTCTAGCTAATAGATTATCTGGTAAATTCTTATTTTAGTTTATTATTGTTGCTAACTAAGGTGCTGAAGTACTATAAACACCATTAGCACATTTAAAATTTTGTATACTGGGGCAAAGGTCCGGTGGTCTGACCTAGTTAAATCTCTTTAGGGAACCTACCTCATCTCCTTACCATTATGCCCCTAGACACACATGTTCAAGAACTTTTAGAGGATTACCTTAGCAATAGCTTGTCAGTTGTGTCTACCTCTTCATGACCCCATTTGGGGCTTTCTTGGCAACTATATGAGTGGTTTGCCATTTCTTTTCCAGATCATTTCACAGATGATGAAACTGAGGCAAACAGGGTTGAATGACTTGCCCAGTCATGCAGTTGTAAGTTTCTGAGGCCAGATTTGAACTCAGAAAGAAGACTTTTTCTGACTCTAGGCTCAGTACTCCATTCACTGCATCACCTAGATTTTGCATCTGCATTTAAATTTCATTTTGCAGTAGGAATTTTCAAATAAATGGAAATCCATCTGGAAGTCAATAACTACAGAAACTGAGAAAAGAGACTCTTTTGAGTTGTTTTTTTTTTCAACCCTTAGTACTTAGAACAATTCCTGGCACATAGTAAGGGCTTAATAAATTTTTGTTGAATTATTGACTGAGGAAATTTTCCAATGCTGCTTTTGTTGTTGTCTTTGCTTTGTTTTGAGGTTAGGATATATGCTGTCTCTTTTAGTGATCACAGTGACTATAAAATTATGTACCTGATTCCCAGTATGCAATAATCAATTTTACCTCACATGTGGAATACATTAAACAGTCTCTTTCATCCATAATAATCCTACTAAACAGATATGTGTGGCCTGGCTGAGAAACCTTGCCTTTCGAAAACACGGTTTTACAGAGCATATAAACAAGGGGTGAAAAGTAGGTGGGTGAATGTTTTAAGAGTATTATTCATTTTTTAAATAGTTACTCAAGAGGAGCCTTCCTTAAACTTCCTTAACTTCTCTAACAGGTGCTAACCATCCTAGGGATTTGAGACTATTCCTTCATTTGTGGATGCCTAGATAATTTGTTTACATTGCTATTTGGCATAATCACTTTTCAGAGGTCCCAACAAGAATTTGTACATATAGATCTGTCCTTAGTATATTTACATCCTTATAGACACTTTTCTTTTGGATGAGGTAAAGGGGTGGGAAGAGAATGTGAGTCTAGACTTTATTATAATAGAGAACTTCTCCTGAGGAAACTCATTTGATCAATGGAGTAACTATAGACAATTGAAAGTCATTTTAGGAATTGCTTGGGACCCTAAGAGATAAAATAATTTGTCCAGAATCACAAAACCAGAAACACACATCCTTACAGCCTAACAAAGAATGTAAACATGTAAGGGGTTTCTGCCTATGAAGATAAATTAGAATGAAAGTACATTTTTCTCTTGAAGAACCTTAGAGGTTGGGGACTTGAGTTTGCCCCATTCCACTTTTAAATAGCCCTAATTGGGGCAGCTAGGTGGCACATTGAATAGAGCAGTGACCCTAAAGTCAGGAGGACCTGAGCTCAAAATCTGGCCTCCGAACAAACACTTGACACTTACTAGCTGTGTGATCCTGGGCAAGTCACTTAACCTCAATTGCCTAAAAATATAAATAAATGAATGAATGAATGAATGAATGAATTAATGAATTAATGAATAAATAAATAATAATAAAGTCTGTGAACCTCTTTTAAAAAAAAACAGCTCTAATTGCTCAGAAATGTTCTTCATATCTATATAGGATCTTCCTCTCTATTTTCTTCCCTTCCCTTTCCTTCCTTTCCCTTCCCTGATCTATGATTTCATCACAAAAAAACTCCAAATGTGCAAGCTAAGTCCCTTAATGCAGATGAACAAACATCTTCACTTGTCATCTTAGACAGTAATCTATAGCACCAAATGGTTAAAGCACATTGAACATGGCAACAAATTTAGTGTAGGTGGCCCAGTTAATGCTAACTCTAAGACTTTATCCTAGCCACTCTCAAATTATCAATATCCCCCCCAAATATGACTCCCAGAAGTGAACACTTAACTGTAGAACTTGTTTTTGCTAAAATATTCTTTTTATTAGCTTTTTTGGTTGTTATATCACACCATGAACTCAGAATTTAGCACAAAATCCCCTAAAACACTCAGGTTTCACAAGAGTAAATTTATACAGTAGATTTTCTTGAATCATAAAGATTTTTTTCACTATTGAATTTTATCTCATTGGATTTAGTTCTTTACTGCATATTGAGGACATTTTTTATTCTGAACCAGTCAGGGGCCTCCTCAAACCATTTTGAACCCCCAAGACCTGAGAAAAGCCTAAAACCTCGATTGGCCAATCAGGAGAAAGACATTTTGGCCCACTCTGAGCTTAACCTACTATAATGCCCTGCATGCTCTAGCAAAACAGACATACTTTGCTTTGCTCTCTGAGTGAACCCAAAATGTCCCTTCTTGTGTCAGCAACTACAAGGCCAGATGAAGCTGATCAGGAGCATTCTTCTATTTATGACTGGATGCCTTGAAACAGGCACTTCCTTGAATAACAGAGCTTTTTCTTATCTTGCTATTTTATGGATATATTATATATATATGTATATGAGAGAGATAGTCTATAGATAGTCATATTAATGATAAAAGAAACAGATATTCTAGATCTATAATTTCAAGATATTCTCTTTCTTATTGTATTTGCAATCTATCCTATTAAGAAATTCCTTTCTCATATTATGGTTAACACATATGGAGACTATAATTTTAGCTGACACAGGCATTCTGAGCAAGGAAGAGAGGGAAAGGTGAAAGGGAATTACTCTGAATATATAAGGTACCTTTTGTCTATCCATCCTTGGGCTCTTTTTCCACAATGAACTCCCAGGCATATCTTGATATGCATGTTCTGCCATCTTTGAAAGAAATAAACACGTACATGCAGCCTAATTTTGTTTGTCTTTCTTAGAACAAACTCAATTATGATTGACACTATCCTAACTCTATCAGGTAAAATGTTAACTATCCTCAGCTTCATGTCACCTAATTATGTAATAGGGCTGTCAAGCCACCTATGTCTTTATCCAAGTCATTATTAAAAATACTAAGCAGAAATGAACCACAAAGTCCTCTCATCACCTCTCCTCTCTCCACATGAGGTATTATGCCCTTACCTGAGGGTTATCTGCCCAAAGGAAGGTAAATTTCAAAGCCTGAAACCTACCTAGATTTTTTGGGATTTACTGGCCAGATTTCTTTCTTACAGACTATGCCTTAAACCCAATTCACTCTGGCTATCATTGACTGGCCAACAATAGCTCCCTACCCAAGCACAACTTAATGGCTATTGTTTGGGCACTGATGTCTCAGAGTAAAATTTAAATAGTAATTATTTCTCTTTTGGCCAGAAACCCTAAGGGTCTTCCCCCTCCCAGTCTGTGATATATGTATATGTGTATATATGTGTGGGTATATATATATGTGTGTGTGTCACACTGTATATATATATGTATGTATATGTATATGTGTGTATATCTGAGGATGTGTGTGTGTGTGTGCGCGCGCGAGCATGTGTATACATATAGGATTAAAAGGGCCATCCCTTGGCTCACTTCTTAAACAGCCCTAATCACTAAATGGAGATTGCTCAGTCAAATTATAAACTCAGAAAGACCTCAGCTTAAAAAACCAAGATCTCCCACTGTATCCTGGGCCATCTCCAGTTGTCTTGATCTATATCTGGCCACTGGCCCCAATTGGTTCCAGAAAAGAAAGTGAAACTGGTGATTTTGCACAGCCCTCCCTCACTTAAATACAATTCACGTGGAATTTATGGCATCATCTTCCTGATGTCATGGTCCTCTTTGAGAATGAAGGACAAGCCACACAACTCCATTAATCAGTTTTATTTAAGTCCAGTTATTCAACCAGTTTTAAAGGCAGTCCATAACTCTTCACCTTATTTACAAGGATGCCAAATGTTTTGTGAAAATTGAGATACAGTAGGTTTATGGAATTATACTGACCCACCCTCTCAGAACTGTGTCAGAAAAGGAAGTGAGGTAATTCTTGCATTATCTGTTTGTTACAAAAATAATACGTCAAGGCTTTAGGCCAAATGGTTTTTTTCACCTGTAAAATGTCATTATTCTCTTTCTTTTTGTGTGTAATTTGTGTACATATCAACCAATCAATAAACAAGCATTTAATAAGCATTTATTAGATGATGGGCATGGTGCTAGATATTGGAAAAAACAAATAGAATAAATGAAACTATCTCTACTCTCAAGAAACTTACCATATTATATATTGTACCTCTAGCTAGGTGGCATAGTGGATAGAATGCCTAGCCTGTGGTCAGGAAGACTCATCTTCCTGAGTTCAAGTCAGGCTTCAGACACTTACTAACTGTATGATCCTGTTTGCTTCAGTTTCCTCATCTGTAAAATGAGCTGGAAAAGGAAATGACAAACCACTCTAGTATTTTGCCAAGAAAACGCCAAATGAAGTCATGAAAAGTCAGACAAAACTGAAATGGGTGAACAGTGCCTCTCTAGTAGCACCAAGATCTCTGACAAGAGAAGCAGTTTGATCTTTCTCTTTGTATCTCCTGTACTTGTCATAGGACCATACACACAAGGTAGGAGACCCTTGCTGCACTGCATTTTCATTTAATTTAATCAAGTTATTTTAGCTTCTTTTAAAATTAAAAGAAAAGATTTTTAGAGAGAAGAACAAAGTTTACTCCTACTAAATTCACTTTTCTGACTCAACAGGATGTGAGTAAAATTTATTTGAGGGACTTAGAAGTTTTAAAATACTCATAATATATCACACACACTATCTTCATCAAACAAAATATTTCTCTCAATATTTCAGTATAAATATATATATAGATATATCCATCACATTTATAAAGTTCAGCACTTTATCATGTGATAGAGATCCAAAGATTTTTGTTTTAAGATAGAGAAAATGTTATCAAGAAGCCTACAATCTAAGAGAAGGATGGAACATGCATATATAAAATTGTTATGAAGCAAAATATGAATGAATGAATTAATGAATAAAACATTTATTAAGTGCTTACTAGATGCAAAGTACTGTGCCAGTTTCTAGGTCTATGCATATACAATCATCTATTCCCAAAGAGCTCATATTTTAATGAGGATGGGCAGAGAAAAAAAACATATATACCTGCAAGTCAGTAGAAAGTTCTCCTGGTCCTTACAGTACAGAGCCAAATGAGATCATAATGCCTCTCTTAAAAGTCATTTCCACTGACAAAATCACATCAAATTATGAAGATGAACTTAGTAGAAAGGATTTTGGATTCAGGAACCTGGCCTTTCTCCATCAGGGTCTGTGGGGAAATGGTGGCCAAAGTATTGGTGGTGATTTGACCTACCTGTCTCATGCTGGCTTATCTTTCCCTAAGAATGTCTAGCTTCTTCAGCACTTTTCATGGTATATAAATGTGAGCTACTTTAATATTTCTTTGTTGTATGCCCAAAAGACACTAAATTTACAATTTACAACATATAGAATGATTTTGTCTTAATTGAATAAAATCATAAAATATAGACCTGGAAGAGACATTATAGATCATAACTCATTTTACAGATATGGGAACCAGAATCCAAATTGGTGAAATTATTTACTCAAAGTCTCAATGTCCATAAACCAGTAGGTGTTGAAGAGGGGATTCAGTGCTTTGCACATAGTAATGTGAGATAAAGATGCAAATGTATGTTTCCAAAGGCTAAGAAGACGGCATAATGGCCACTTGTTTCTTTTCTGCTATTGTGTATCCTTATCTATTTTTTGGTTATTGTTTCTGTTGCTTCCTTCTTTGCTTTTACTTTTTTTTTTTTTTTTTTTTTTTGGGGAGGCAATGGGTTGAAGGGTTTTCCCCAGGGTCACACAGCTAGTAATGCTTCTTTCTTTAGGTTGGGAAAAAGGTACTTGATTTTTGATTAATTCTATTTGGAGATACTGTGTTTTTTTTTAAGTGAAAGCTAAATAACAATTTAAAAGTATTGATGAGAACTTTACCACATTGAAGGACTACTGGGTAAATTATAAAAATAATTTTTAATTTTAGTATTGTTTTCTTAATCTAAAATCATTGATTTTTTTTAATTTGGGCATAGGGTTGTGTTGCTCAAGGCCCTATATTATTGGTTTTTCCCTCACAATAACACCTCTGTTCACAATATAAATGGGATAGATAATACCTGTTTCCTTTATCTAATTAGGTAGTCTAAGGTACGCTGACAGAATACCATCTGTCAGATTCCTAAAGAGTAATTTGCACTGAAAATATTCTTGAACAGGACTTATTTCATTAGATATAAATCTGAAAAATGTAAAGGGGAGTGAAAAGGACCTGTCTTCTGCTTAGAAAAAAAAATTGAGAGGTTCAATATAGTGACAGAAGAAATAAAACATCCTGCTTTAGATATTGAAAAGTTACATCTATGTGTCCTCGGTTCTGGAAGAATAGACATCCTGCCCATGGACAACAAGGAACCCTGTACATCTGAGCTTGAAGCAGGGAATGTTTTGGATAAAGTAGAATTCTGATTAAGTAGGTGACAGAAAAGGAGCCTCTTATGCATAAGTGACTGAGAATACTGACACATTTCTGATTTCTGAATTACTATTATGTTTGAAGCTACTTGGCAAAAAGGGAAATGATTACTAATGGGTCAAATTGGGTTGTATATGAACATAGCCATAATATTTTCAACCCTGAGAAATGCCTAAACATAGTAGATAGATGAAAAATAAAGGAGTTTTCACTTAGTGGTGAGGATAATGAAAGCAATAACAATAAAACTCATTTCTGTAGTACTTCAAGGTTCCCAATACACTTCGCTCTCAAAAAAAAAAAAAACACAGCAACAACAGCAACACAATTTTTGGTAGATAGATGGTTTATTAAGCCCAGCCATGAGGGAGATCCTTATCTTGCAGGACACAAGGTTCATTTGTTAGTCATTGCTTTCTACCAGTGGATTCATAGCACTATGCTCATCCATGGTAGGGGTACCTGCAGAAAAATTAAGACCCAGAGTAGCTATTGAACTTATGTCTTCAGAAAAAGGATTACAAGGGGGTCCCAGTTGGATCAGTGCAAACAAACCCAGTTCTTCGGATACTTGCTGGGAAAAACCATACTTTAAATATGTCACAGAGAATATAGAAGCAGATGGCACAGGGATTATAAGGTGAATGAGACAGGAGAGGGAAATGTCATGGGGAACAGAAGGGGGGGTGAGAGGGCCACACAGAGTCACTTACATAATTGTGGATTGGAGTTGAAAGCACAATGGATCCATAGCAGTTAGAAGAGGGCTCATGGGGCAGAGTTTCAGGGTCCCATTCTATGTTAAAATTTTATCTTGTTCTGTTCCCTCTGACCACACTTCTTTCTGGTTAGTATACTAAATAAATTTAAAAGTAACTAAGATAAAGTAGCAATAGCAAGAAGATTGCTAAGTGGAACCTAGAAGTCCTGTACAAACTGTCCCAAAGATCAAAGAAGTATAATTTACAAATTGTATTATATGTTAACCAAAAATCACATCCTAGAAATACGTGTTGAATCAAAGGAAGCTATCTAAGCTTTGCTGTCAGAGCCTTTTGGTCCTAAGGTAAGTAAATCTCAAACAAGTACTAGACATCTGCAGTAAGACAAGCAGAGCACCAAATGTTACTTATAACTTTGAGTTGACATGGATATGTCAACTTTAAATTTTACTGAAAACTTTGAGATGATATGGATATGTTAATGAACTAATCTCAAAGTGGCATAAATAAGAGTCTGTCTCCCACTCTATAAAAATGAGACCTCAGACTCCTGCTTTCCATCCTCCGCTCCCTAGAACCATTCTATTGCCCAAGAGTCTATGCTGCCTAGTATTGTCAGTTGTGTGACTGATTTATTTGTGTCTCTCCCCACCATCAGTATCTGCATCATTGCCTTCCTCCACCCTCCCCCATCCCCATGCTGCTTGCCTTTGTATCCTTTTCATCCCTTATCTCTGTACTTTCTGTTAATTGCCGCATACACCTTCTGTGACATACTAAAATGTGATTGACCATTTCTCCCCACTGTCATAGTAGTAATTTCTCAGCAAGTACCCAAAGAACTGGGTGTGCCTGCCCAATTTCATAATTTCATGAATTAATTATCAATTCACTTTCTTATTTGGTTCTAGTGAGGGGGGCAGTCTAACACTTATCCATACTTGCAGTTGACTTATTATATCAATGTCATCTCAAAGTTATCAATGCCATCTTAAGGTCTCCTTATTGGCATGTTTCTCTGGTTTTGTTGTGCTTGTGTGGTACTTATTACAGCTTGGAGATTGAGGGACATTACTGTGACTTAGCTGGTTTCCTTTAATTTAACACATAGTCTCTAGATGTGGCCTTAATTAATTTAGAAGGCAATAATGTTACCTTTATCAGTTCCTATAGCCTGTCTATTGTTACTTTACCCCAGTTACTGACATTCTTATTTACTGTATTATCTGGTAGCATGTTCATAGGGACCATAACAAGATACAATTTCAACATAGTAGGCTAAGGACAGAAAATAGTACCATAATTTTTTAATAGATGAGGAAACATAATATAGCAGATATAGTGATAGTTTCTTTTTTAAAATTAATTGATGAATTATTTTTACTTTCAACAATCACTTTTATGAGATTCTGAGTTCTCAGTATTACCCCTCCCTCCCTTTTCTCCCCACACCCCAAGACAGCAAGCAATCTGATATAGACTATACATGTGCAATCATATTAAACATATTTCCACATTAGTCATGTTGTGAAAGAAGGATCAGAACAAAAGAGAAAAAAAAGAAAGAAAAAATAACAACAATAAAAGAAAATACTTTGCTTTGATCTGCATGCAGGCTCTATAGTTCTTTCTCTGGAAGAGGATAGCATTTTGCATCATGAGTTTTTTAGAATTGTCTTAGGTCATTGTATTGCTGAAAAGAGCAAAGTCAGGGACAGCTAGGTGGTGCAGTGGATAGAGCACCTGCCCTGAAGTCAAGAGGATCTGAGTTCAAATCTGGCCTCAGACCAAACACTTGACACTTACTAGCTGTGTGACCCTGGCCAAGTCACTTAACTCCAATTGCCTAAAAATTAAAAAAAAAGAAAAGAGCAAAGTCTATCAAAATTGTCATCGCACAATGTTATTACTATGTACAGTGTTCTCCTGGTTCTGCTCACATCACTCAGCATCAGTTCATGTAAGTCTTTCTAGGTTTGTCTGAAATCTACCTACTTATCATTTCTCATGGAAAGATAGTATTCCATTACATACATTTACCACCACTTATTCCGCCAAACCCCAATTGATGGGCATCCCCTTAATTTCCAATTCTTTGCCACCACAGAAAGAGCTGCTCTCTCTATATATATATATATTTTAAATGCGGATCCTGTTCCCTTTTTTATTATCTTTTTGAGATAGAAACCTAGTAGTGGTATTGTTGGATCAAAGGATAGGCACAGTTTGGTTGCCCTTTGATCATAGTTCCAAATTGCTTTCCATAATGGGTGGATCAGTTCACAACTCCACCAACAATGCATTAGTGTTCAAATTTTCCCACATCTTCTCCAACATTTATCATTTTCCTGTTTTGTCATATTAGCCAATCTGACAGGTGTGAGGTGGTACCTCAGAATTGTTTTGATTTGCATTTCTCTAATCAATAGTGATTCAGAACATTTTTGTCATATGACTATAGATAGCTTTAATTTCTTCATCTGAAAGCTGTGTGTTCATATCTTGGACCATTTATCAATTGGGGAATGACCTGTATTCTTATAAATTTGACTCAGTTCTCTATATATTTTTTACAAATGAGGCCTTTATCAGAGGCATTGGCAGTAAAACCCTTCTAATCTTGGTTGCAGTGGCTTTTCTTGTGCAAATCCTTTTTAACTTCATTTAATCAAAATTATCCATTTTGCATTTCATAATGTTCTCTGTCTCTTGTTTAGTCATACAATTTAGGAAATCAGTCCTTGCTCTCCTAATTTGTTTATAGTATCACCCTTTATGTCTGAATTATGTACACATTTTGACTTTGTCTCAGAATATGGTGTAAGATGTTGGTCTGTTCCAAGTTTGTGTCCTATTATTTTCCAGTTTTGCAGTGTTTTTTGTCAAATAGTGAGTTCTTATCCCAGAAGCTAGAGTCTTTGGGTTTATTAAACACTAAATTACTATGGTCATTGACTACTGTATCTTGCATACCTAACCTATTTCACTGATCCATCACTTTATTTCTTAGCTAGTACCAAGTAGTTTTGATGATTGCTGCTTTATAATACAGTTTTAGATCTGGAATGGCTAGGCCACCTTTCCCTGCATTTCTTTTCATTAGTTCCCTTGATATTCTAGACCTTCTGTTCTTCCAGATGAATTTTGTTATTATTTTTCTAGCTCTATAAAATAATTTTTGGTGGTTTGATTGGTACGACACTAAATAAGTAAATTATTTCAGATAGAATCATCATTTTTATTATATTAGCTCAGCCTAAACATGAGCAACTAATAATTTTCCATTGTTTAGATCTGACTTTATTTGTGTGAAAAGTGTTTTGTAATTGTGTTCACGTAGTTCCTGGGTTTCTCTTGGCAGGTAGACTCCCAAATATTGTATAATGTTTACAGTAACTTTAAAAGGAATTTCTTTCTATCTCTTGCTGTTGGGCTTTGCTAGTTATATATAGAAAGACAGTGATTTATATGTATTCATTTTATATCCTGCAACTTTGCTTAAATTGTTTATTATTTAGGTAGTTTTTTAATTGATTCTCTAGGATTCTCTAAGCAAACAATCATATCATCTGCAAAGAGTGATAGCTTTGTTTCTTCATTGCTAATTCTTTCAATTTCTTTTTCTTCTCTTATTGCTAAAGCTAACATTTCTAGTACAGCATTCAATAACAGTAGTGATAATGGACATTCTTGTTTCATACCTGATTTTATTGGAAATGCTTCTTGCTTATCCCCATTACATATAATGCTTGCTGATGATTATAGACAGATGCTACCCATCATTTTAAAGAAGACTCAATTTATTCCTATGATCTCTAGTATTTTTCATAGGTATGGGTGTTGCATTTTGTTAAAAGCTTTTTCTGCATCTATTGAGATAATCAAATGATTTCTGTTAGTTTTGTTATTGATATGGTCAATTGTGCTGAGAGTTTTACTAATAGAACTAGCCCTGTATTCCTGGCATATTCCGTAGGGCGTTATCCTCAGGATAAGTTGTTGTAATCTCTTCACTAATATTTTATTTAAATATTTTTTGCATTCACATTCATTAGGGAAATTGTTGTATAATTTTCTTTCTCTGTTTTGGCTCTTTATGGTTTAGGTATCAGCACCATTTTTGTATTATAAAAAGAATTTGGTAGGACTCCTTCTTTGCCTACTTTCCCAAATAGTTATGTAGTATTAGAACTAATTATTCTTTAAATGTTTGATAGAATTCATTTGTAAATCCATCTGGCCCTGGAGATTTTTTCTTAGGGAATTCATTGATGGCTTGTTCAATTTCTTTTTTTTTTTCTGAAATGGGGTTAAGTATTTTATTTCCTTTTCTCTTAATCTGGGCAGCTTATATTTTTCTAAATATTAATTCATTTCACTTAGATTGTCATATTTATTGGCATACAGTTGGGCAAATTGACTTCTAATTATTATTTTAATTTCCTCTCCTTTGGGATGAATTCACCCTTCTCATATTTTATGCTAGTAATTTGGTTTTCTTCTTTCTCTTTTTTAATAAAATTAAACAAAAGTTTATCTACTTTATTGATTTTTTCATCAGCTCTTTTATTTATCAGAACAATAATTTTATTAATTTCAATTTTATTAACCTCTCCTTTGATTTTCAGAATTTCTAATTTGGCATTTAATTGGAGATTTTTAATTTGCTCTTTTTCTAGCTTTTTTAATTGCATGTCTAATTCACTGATCTCCTCTTTCTCTATTTTATTCATGTAAGCATTTAGAGATATAAAATTTCCCCGAAGAACTGCTTTGGCTGCATCCCATAACTTTTGTTATGTTGTCTCATTAGCATTATTATCTTGGATGAAGTTATTGATCGCTTCTACAATTTGTTGTTTGACTCACTCATTCTTTAGAATTAGATTATTTAGTTTCCAATTAATTTTTAGTCTTTCTTTCTATATCCCTTTATTACATGTAATTTTTATTGCATCATGATCTAAAAAAGAGACATTTAATATTTCTGCATTTCTGAATTAGATTGTGAGGTTTTTATGCCCTAGTACATGGTCAATTTGTGTTTAGTTGCAATGTACTGCTGAGAAAAAAGTATATTCCTTTCTATCCCCACTCCATTTTCTCCAGAGGTCAACCATATCTAACCTTTCTAAAATTCTATTCACCTCCTTAACTTCTTTCTTGTTTATTTTGTGGTTAGATTTATCTAGTTCTGAAAGGGGGAGGTTGAGATCCCCCATTAGCATAGTTTTGTTGTCTACTTCTTCCAGTAACTCCCTTAACTTCTCCTCTAAGAATTTGGAGGTTATACCACTTGGTGCATATATGTTTAGTATTGATATTGCTTCATTGTCTATGGAACCTTTTAGCCAGATGTACTTTCCTTCCTTATTTCTTTTAATTTGATTTATTTTTGCTTTTGCTTTGTCTGAGATCAGGATTGCTGCCCTCACTTTTTTTTGTTGTTGTTGTTTTACTTCAGCTGAAGCATAATATGTTCTGCTCCACCCTTTTACCTTTACTCTATGTGTATCTCTCTGCTTCAAATGTGTTTCTTGTGAACAACATATTGTAGGATTCTGATTTTTAATCCACTCTGCTATCCACTTCTGTTTATGGGAGAGTTCATCCCATTCACATTCACAGTTATGACTCCTAATTGTTTTTTTCTCCATCCTTTTTCCGCTCTGTTTATACTTTTTTCTCCTCACCAGTGTTTTCTTCTGGCCATCACTTCCTTCAATCTGCCCTCTTTTCTATCCACTTCTCTCCCTTTTCTTTCCCCTTTCTCCTCTTACTTCCTCATAGATTAGGATAGATTTGTATAATCAAATGAATATGTTATTCCCTCTTTGAACCAAATCCAATGAGAGTAAGGTTCAAACAATGTTTGCCTCCCTCCCTTCTTTCTGTCTACTGTAATAAGTCTTTGCATGTGATAGAATTTACCCTTTTCTGCCTCCTATTTTCCTCTTATCCCAGCACAATCCCTTTTCTTCATCCCTTAATTAATTAATTTTTATCGTCACATAAAGCCAACTTATACTCACACCCTCTATGTATATTCCTTCTAAATGCCATAGAAAAGATGCAGTTCTGATGAGTCACAAGTATCATCTTCCAATGTAGGAATATGAACAGTTTATACTTATTGAATAACATTTTCTCCCTTTCCTGTTTACCTTTTTATCTTTCACTTGAGTCTTGTATTTGAAGATCACATTTTCTGTTCATCTCTGGTTTTTTCATGAAGAATGATTGAAAGTTCCCTATTTCATTGAATATCCGCCTTTTCACTTGAAAGATTATGCTCAACGTTGAGTAGTTGATTCTTGACTGTAATCCAAGCTCCTTTGGCTTTCAGAATATCATATTCTAGGCCCTATCATGCTTTAATGTAGAAGCTGATAAGTCCTGCATAATACTGACTGTGTTTCCATGATATTTAAAATGTTTTTTTTTTTTTTTTTCTGGCTGCTTGTAGTACTTTCTCCTTGACCTGGTAATTTTGGAATTTGGCTACAATATTCCTTGGAGTTTTCATTTTGGGATCTCTTTCAGGAGATGATCAGTGAACTGTTTCAATGACTACTTCACCCTCTGGCTCTAGGATATCAGGGCAGTTCGTTTTTTTTTTTATAATTTCTTGAAAGATACTGTCCAGGTTCTTTTTTTTTGATCATGACTTTCAGGTAGTTTGATAATTTTTAAATTATCTCTCCTGGGCATATTTTCCAGGTCAGTTGTTTTTTCCAATGAGGTGTTTTACATTTTCTTGTATTTTTTTTTCATTCTTTTGATTTTGTTTGACTGGTTCTTGATGTTTCATAGAGTAATTAGCTTTCACTTTCCCAATTCTAATTTTTAAGGAATTATTTTCTTCAGTTAGTTTTTGTACCTCCTTTTCCATTTGACCAATTCTACTTTTTAAGGAGTTGTTTTCTTTAGTGCATTCTTTTTACCACTTGGCCAGTTGTATTTTTTAAGGAATTATTTTCTTCAGTGAATTTTTTCCTTCCTTTTCCAAGCTGTTGACTCTCTCTTCCATACATCTCATTTCTTTCCCCATTTTTTTCTTCTACTGCTCTTATTTGACTTTTAAAATCCTTCTTGAGCCCTTCAAAGATGGCTTTTTGGGCTTCAGACTAATCCACATTCCTCTTTGAGGTTTCTGATGTAGGTATCTTGACAATATTGTCCTCTTCTCAGTTTGTGTTTTGATCTTTCCTGTCACCATAGTAATTTTCTATTGTCATTTTTTGTTTCTGCTTCTTGATCATCTGTTTTTGCCTATTCCCTGGCTTTTAAAGTTGAACTCTCCTGCTGAAGGACAGTGGGCACTGTCCCAGGCTTCTTGTGATGGGAGCTTGGTGCCTCTTCCCTGGCTTTGGGTTCTGGGGCTACTGGAGTCTGCCAGCTTGCATAGTGCTGAGCTGGGATCCTAGAAGTTGTGTCTAGTGTGTGCTGAGGTCAGGCGGAGTTTTTCTGCATTTTCCCAGGCCTATACTGAAACAGTGGTCTGGCCTCCGGAGGACGCTTGCCCACTCCAGGCTCTGCTAAAGCATGTATAGGTCCAGCCACTGGAAAATGCCTGTCCATCTAGGGCTACACTGAAGCATGGGGAGGTCTGGCCCCTGGAGGATGCCTGCCCACCTGTGGCTTCACTAAAGCACGTGGTTCTCTGAACTGGAATATGCTGGTTCCTCTGGCTATGCTAAGGCACATTGGGGTTCCTGGTGTTGGTCTTTGCCTGCTCCACCACACTTGGGCTCAGGATCTCAGGTTTGCTGAGGTGGGGCTTGTTGGGATACTTCCTGTCTTAGAATGAGCTTCCCTTTTACTTGAGTGAGATGAACCTTTCTTGCCAATTCTCTAAGTTTCTCAGGCTAAAAGACTGCTGCACTCTGTCTTTCTGCTGGCTCTACTATTCTAGGGTTTATTCTGGGGCTCTAATTTGTGGTTACTCAGAGGTGAATATGGGAAAGCAGCAGTGATTTATTGTTTACTTCACCATCCTGGCTCCCAAAATCCATACCACTAGTGATCGTTTCATAGCAACCTTTTGTACCTGGTTTATTGGAGATATGAGGGTACTACAGAAGGAAATTATAAGAAGTGAAGTTAAGGGAGGGATAAAGCATGTTGAATTAGGTTTTAGACATGTTAGCTATGATAGTTTGCCTTCAGCTCTGAAGGTGGTATTTCTTTACAATTACTCACCTAATCCACTCTATCTAGCTGTCCTCAGTCCAAGCCAGTCAGCTTATCCAGGGTATTTTGCCATCTACCCTTTCAACCTCAACCCCCCCAACCAAACATAGCCCCTGCTTACATTTTCTTCCTTTTGATCTGGAAACAGTAATCAATTCAATGCTACCATAGATTTAGAAAAGGGAACAGCAGTTGGAATAAAACTCCCTTTTGTAGCAACCCCTCAGTATATCTGACGTGTCTCTCCATAAAATGTTAACACAATCATGCAGAGAATGTGCCATTTTTGTATATACCCATTGTGTAGCACAGTATCTGGCATATAGTAGGCACTTACTGACTTTTTTTTAATGAATTTTTTAATGAATTCTTCATAGACTAGAGATTTCTATTTGCTATATGCTTAATTTAAGATCATGATGTTAAAATAAAATTGTGTCAGATTTGTCTGAGTCATAAAGACAAAATAAGGCATCAAAGTCAACTCTTTGGATCATCTTTGCTCTTCTTAGTTCTTAAAATCTAGAAATTGACAGGATGAATTTCAACCATCTACAGTAAGATCTACTAGGGAAGAGAAAGAATTAGACATTGCAAAATGAGGAAAAGAAAATGATAGTTACTAATACACGGATTTGAAACTCAGGACATATAAGTTAGGCCTCACCCTTAAAAAAAACAGAAACTAGCTAGATTTTCAGGAATGGTTATATTGTTCAGTCCAGCAGTCATGCCAAAGTTGACTTATAATTTCCTCCTTAGTTATTGAGGTTCACATGTTTAATTCTAAAATAAATATGCCCTAATTGCACAAATAATGCCCAATTTTGGGCCTAGTTACTGTCAGGAATATTTTCAATCACATTTAGGAAATGTTAGAAAAACAACCAATCCAAAGCATGTTTTGCAATTTTTCCCCCAGTGTGTGTAATTATGAAGTTTTGAAAACTTCAACAGTAGCTTGCATTCATTAATTTATGCAGCAATAACAATTTTGGCATGAGGTTAGCACTATAGGCCAATAAAACAGATGAGCAGGCAGAAATGTCTCTGGCTGAAAAGACAATAGGCCTCAGTGGGCTACCTAGCAAAGTCCACAACTAATAAGTATTTACAGGGAGTGACTTTGACAGTAGTCTCTTCATCTTTCCTTCTGGGATGTTTGGGCTTGAATTAAGCAGCACTCCACCAAAAAATTTATGCACACACGAATATGTATGTATTTGTGTCTATATGTATGTGTGGGTGTGTGTATGAAAAGATAGAGAGGGAGAGATGTCAGCGCACATCCTTTTATTTTTAAACATCTTAATGAACTTTTTTTCTTGATCTAATGACTGTTTCTATTAAAAAGACTATTTATGTCCCCAGAGCAAAGCAGCACCAAAGGGATACAAGTGTAAAATAGGCAGTTTTTTTTGGTTTGTTTGTCTTTTTGTTTGTTGTTGTTGCTGTTGCTGTTCATCAAGGAGAGCAGTTAAAAAAGATTCATTCGTTCCAGTAAGAGGATCTACATTTAATTTGAAAATATTCTTCTCTGTCCGCCGTCGTGGAGGCACCTGCTGCCGGCCTGCTGGTGCTGCTGTGGGCCATGGGGGTGGGCCTTGGAGGTAGACCACAGTGCGGCTGCTGCTGCCGCCGCCTTGGTGATGCAGCTGGTGAACAAGGATGTGAAACGCACAGAGGACCTGAGCAGCGACCTGGCCAAGGTGACGGCCAGTGTGCTGCTGGCACACCTGGGCACCCGTGCCATCTCCTCCTTCCTGCTGGTGCTGGAGCAGGTGCTCAAGTCCTGGCTGGCCCACCTCAGTGTGCAGTTAAAGGGAGAGAAAGAGGAAGAAAATCATTTGGAAGTAGGAGAAATAAAACTTAAAGGCAAAACTGGTAAATTCTTCAGAGAGAAGCTTCGCTATTCCCTAGCCGGAGTTGCCAGGATCTGTGTGGTCATTGAGACAGTCTTCAGTCATGCTCTGCAGATGTATTCAACCCAGATCACCCAGTCAGAAAAACAGTTTGTTGTTTTTGAGGGGAACCATTATTTCTATACACCCTACCCAAATAAGACACAGACCATGCGTGTGAAGCTGGCCTCCCAAAATGTTGAAAGCTATATCAAGTTTGGCAATCCTACCCACTCTGAAGATGGGCTGGATTATGGTCCCTTCAAAGACATTCCTCCCTTCAGTCAGAATCTTTTTAAAGTGCATTATGAGAACAACAGCCCTTTCTTGACCATCACTAGCATGACCCCGGTCACTGAATTCTCTCACTGAGGCAATATTGCCATAGAGGAAATGGTAGACTTAAAACTCACTGGTGTGTTCTTAAAGGGCCCTTTTCCTCTTATGACTATCAGAGACAGGCAGACAGTGGGATTTCCTCCATCTGGTCTTTCAAGACCATACTCCCTGCTGCTGCTCAAGATGTTTATTATAGGGATGAGATTGGAGATGTCTCTACCAGTCACCTTCTCATCCTAGATAACTCTGTGGCATTGGAAATCCTCCCCCATTTTCCACTCCTTGGTGGATGGAAGACCTATTACATTATTGGCTACAATCTTCCAAGCTATGAGTACCTACATAATCTAAGTGACCAATATGCCTTGAAGATGAGATTTGTGGACCATGTGTTTGATGAGCAAGTAACAGATTCTCTGACTGTGAAGATAATACTTCCAGAACGGGCTAAGAAAATCCAAGTAGACAGTCCTTATGAGATCAGCTGAGCCTCAGATGAGTTACATTACACCTACGTGGATATGTTTGGCCACACAGTGATTGCTGCCCATAAGAACAACTTGGTGGAACAGCACATTCAATATACTGTGGTACATTATACATTCAACAAGATCCTCATATTTCAGGAACCCTTGTTGGTGGTTGCTGCCTTTTATATCTTGTTCTTCACAGTGATCATCTATGTGAGACTGGACTTTTCCATCACAAAGGATCCAGCTGCTGAAGCCAGTATGAAGGTGGCTTGAATTACTGAATAGGTTTTAACTCTGGTCAACAAGAGATTCCTTTGATGAAGCCATCAACAAGTACAAGCAGGCGCACAATGTGTCCACTCTCAACAGTGGCAAGAAGACCTTGAAAATGGAGCATAAATCCTTGACTAATGAGATTACATCTCTGCAGTCCAGATTGAAGACTGAGGACTCTGATCTTTGTGACGAAGTCAGTGATATCCAGAAACTAGACAGTCAGGTGAAAGATCTTGTGCTGAAATCATCATTGAAAGCAGAGTGGCTGGTGGGGGGCAAGCTCAGGAAACACACCTATACTGAGAGCAAGAAGTCCCTTTCTAGCAGACACCAGGAGTTGGCCATCCAAACTGACAACATCCTGGATGCTCTGTAACCTGCAGTGCTGCCTTTGCTACCTAGGACCTGCAAGAGCAAAGTGCTGGTGTGGACCCTCTGAGCTCAGAACAGCTAGGTCTTGGGCGCAGTGGGGAGGCATTAGGAATGATGGGAAGGATGTTGGCTGCCAAATTTTTCAAGTATTGTATGCATTTTCAAACATTGGTTTCTGACCCCTTGTTGCTGTCCCTAAGAGCAGTCAGATTAGGCTTAGGGTACTAGGAGTCTTGCTCTTCTGAAAACCTTTCCTGTGTTCTTTTAAATGCACACACACAAGTGCATGCACACACACACATACACACACACTCTTTGTATTTTGAGGAAAGGAATCTGAGTTTGTACTTTTTTACTCCTCACATTCATGCTTATTAAATGCCTGTTGTGTGCAAAGCCCTCAGCTGAGTGTTGGGGGAGGTATAAAGCCACATAAGGCCTACTTGGAGTTTTTAAAGCACTTTGATCTGTGCCCTCCTAGCTTTAGATGTTTGTTTTTTTGTTTTTTTAATTTGTGTGAGAAGACCAAACTGAAATAAACCAGAGACTGTGAATGTTTAAAAAAGAAAAAAAGAAAATATTGGTAATTTTTATCTTAGGGAAGTCATATTCTTTGCTCTTAAAACCTGTTAACTTATGAAGCTAGATATTATCAGTGTTCAAATTAGTATGACTATTACTTCCTTTTGACTGAGTAAACACAGGTATGTACGTGTATATATATATATATATGTATGTATATATGTATATATGTGTGTATATATATATATATGTACATATACATATATTCAATACCAAGAATACACATGAAAACTGAAAACTTTATTCCATAATCGAGATGTTTGGAATGCTAATAATTATATTCATTTAGAACCTACGCTTTTGTGTGGCATTGAAATTGTAATAACGATTAGTTTTCTAAGAATTTATAAAGGGAGTGTTTAGCCAATTGAAAACAACCAACTATTTCCCCATATTTTAAAAAGATATATTAACATACCAATAATAGGCTAATATTATATCTGAACCCTACCTGGCAATAGTGTGCTTTCCAAAATTGAATTACTATAAACACTTGATAGTAGAACAACTGTATTCATTATTAAATAAGCTACATTTCAGATCTTTAATTCAAACTGGTTTTCTCCCATGCAGTTCAAATTTGTGAGGTTATTACTACCTTTGGATTTTGTGAGGCTATGGGTACCCATTCCCCTCCAGATTGCTATACTGGAAACATCTTCAACAGGTACTTGGGAAAACCTATCTCCTCATGATCTACTTACACAACAGTTACAACTCTAATGTCGTCTGCTCAGTGTAACACCTAACTTGTATAACAATGGGCACTATAGAGAATTCAGAACTGGAAAGTTCCTTAATGATCAAATACCAAAAAAATTAACACCAACAATCAAAATAACTGATTTCATATCAATGTGATCTCCCAGAATGCTTCATGTACATTAACTCATTTGATTTTCTAAAGAACCCTGTGAAGGTAAGCAATATCATTCCCTTTTTGCAGAAGGAAAATGAAGTTTTGAGAGGACAAGTGAACATTTAGGGTCATGTTGTTATTGTTTCCAAGGTAGGATTTTGAACCCAGGCTTCTTGACTTAAAGTCCAGCACTTTATTGATTACCCTTAATTATCTTGCAGAGTAGAAAAATCAAGTAAAGAGAGATTGTGATTTGTCTAAGTTTACATAAGTAAGCAGAGCCAAGGTAATTTAATAACAATAACAAAAAGTCAGAACAGTGTTTGATCTGAATTGTTTACAATGAAGCAACCTGAATGCCTGAGTTTATATCTGAAAGTGGACAAGATCATGTGGGAACAGTCATGATGTTTAAACCCAATGCAATCTGTTGTTTTATATTGTCCAAACTACTGGTTAATTGAGTGCAGAAAATGATTTGGTCCAATTGTTTTGTGAAGAGTAGAGGGGCAAAGAATCAGGCATTTGACCAAGGTTTCATCTTTAAAAATATTTTTAGGTATATAGACTCTATTTGGAAAGATTATACAAACTACCAGAGAGTACATAGGGAAAAATCTTCCAAAATAATCTCATTTTAAGTGAAATATAGTAACTGAAAGAAATATAGAATTATATTGTGTCTAGGCTACTGCTGACTTTGTGAGTAGGCTAGTTACTTTTCCTAATTCTTAGGATAATGGCATCTACTGGGATTATGAATTTAAAAAGAAAGAAACAAAAATGGTTTGCTAAAATGTATCATTTGTGCCAAGATGTAATAGAGTTGGTAACCCTAGTGAGGCATCAAAAGTAATGGGTTCTAAATCATTGATTGTGGAATTGCGTTTGTTTATTTATAAACCAGGATCTTGTTAATGCCATTTAATTGTTATGGCTGTGAAGTTGTATAATATTCATTTTGGGATGTGACATAGACCTGAAATGTGCCAAGACCATTTTCCTTTTGACATTAAAAATTCAGAGACTGAGTGGTGTAAGACAGAAAATGTGTTCATAATTAGAGTTCTTTACTTAGTATTTCATCCTTTTAAAAAAATTAAGCCCAACATTTGATTTACTTCTTGATTTTACTAAAGAACAATTTGTAATTTTCAAGCTCAGCAATAATACTTATTGTGGAACATTAACATATTAAATCTATAAGGTTTATTTTGTTTTAGCTTCTAACATGGTAATTCCTACTCCATTTTCTCTATCTGTGCTCTTTGGACCACACATAATTGCTTTTCTGATAGATTGGAGAAATAACCTGTGTGATCTTTTATTTTCAACAATCATCACTGCCTTTCTATCTTTTTCTCTATCTGTCATTTTCAGTTCATTTATTTTTTCAAATCTGTGAGGCTATCAAATGTTATTATATATATGTGTGTCTGTGTGTGTGTCTGTGTGTGTGTGCCCCATCTATTGTTTAGATTTTGAAAATAAATATATAAAAACAATTCAATTGTTATATTATAGTTATATCCAAATGCCTGATTAAGCAAAATAATTGGATTTGTACTGAGAAATGACAGTTGCCTCTAATACTTCAGTGATGTCAAATAAAGGGGCAACTTGGTAGATTGAAAAGGATACAAACTTTGGAGTCACAGGATTCAGGTTCAAAACCTGCCAGTGATACTTCCCATGTAATCTTGGGTAAGTCACGTAACATCATGGGGCTTAGTTTTATCATTTATAAAGTTAGTCTAGATGACCTCTAAGGTCCTTCCAGTTCTGGTTCTATGATCCTATGAAATATATCATGGGGATTATTATTATTATTTTTGTGTGAAACACAATTATTATTATTGGGTGAAAATATTTATACAAACATTAAGGTAGATACTACTATCTTCAGTGTTATACCTACCTATACTTTTGTCTGGAAAGAAGATCACTGAGCTTGGAAGTGAGGACTAAAATACTTCTGAAGGGGCTTGGAGTAAGGAAGACTTGGTCTCAAATTCTCTTTTACTTACTAACTGTGCAATTTGGTGAAACTAATCTAATCTTAGTGCACCTCAAGTAACATTCTAGGACTTACCAACTAAGTCATGATGATTTTTGTTGTAAGTTTTTAGTCATTTAGTTATTCTGACTCTTTGTGACCCCATTTGGGGTTTTCTTTGCAAAGATATTGGAGTGGTTTGCCATTTCCTTCTCCAGCTCATTTTACAGATGAAGAAAATGAGGCAAACAGGGTTAAATAACTTGCCGAGGGTCACACAGCTAGTAAGTGTCTAAAACCTGATTTGAACTCAGAAAGGTGAGTCTTCCTGATTCCAGGTCCGGAACTGTAAACCACCAAGCTGCCTCTCTCATGATGATAATGGGGTGATAATCTCCATTTGTGGAGGGATATTCCATACTAACTACTCCTTATGCTGTTAAAATTATAGCTCCTCCATATATTTGAATATTCTATATTTGTGCTTATATCTATAAAATGCCATGATTTATTTAGAAGTGAAAAATTCAATCTATGTAACTTTTATCAGGTCTGCACTGAGTCTAAATAGTTTCACTAATGTTATAACCTGATATTATATTGACAAGATAGTTTGACCTCATGCAGACATAGCTTTATTCTGTATTAGTATTTCTAGTTGATCAAACTTATTTTTCTTCTTTCTCCTTTAATCTCATTTTTCTTTTTTTTTTTGCTTGAAGTGATAACTTTTGTTTTTAAATTGACTTTATGCCCCAAAATATCATTCTTCACTTCAAACAGTCATCCCTTGTATCAAGAAAGAAACCAGAAAGAAGAAAATAAATTAATAACTCAACAAAACTAACCTCCAACCATTTTGTGGAACAAAGTAAGGTAACTTCTAATACCTCTTCTTTTGGGGGCCACATTTGGTCTTTTTAATTTCACATCATTGTTTCAGTTATTTTGTGATTTTTTTTTATTCACTGTATATGGTATTTTCCTTGTTCTGCCCATATTTCCTTGTATTCACTATGTTGGTCTTCTTTTACAACACAGTAATCCATTATACTTCTGCATCACGGTTCACCTAACCATTCTCCATTCCTTGAGTATCTACTTTGTTTACTTTTTTTTCTTTTCTTTTCTTCTTTTTTATTATTACAAATAGTGCTGCTGAACTATATTTTGGTGAATATGGAATGTTTCTTCTTCTTTTTTTTTTAGGCAATTGGGGTTAAGTGACTTGCCCAAGGTCACACAGCTAGTAACTGTCAAGTGTTTGGTCTGAGGCCGGATTTGAACTCAGGTCCTTCTGACTTCAGGGCCGGTGCTCTATCTGGAACCTTTCTTCTTGTTAATCCCTTCTGTAGAGTATATGTCTAGCAGTAGAATTTCTGGGTCAAAGGATATGGAAATTTTAACTGCTTTATTTGCATAAATCCAAATTGAAAAGTCCTAATTCTTAATTAGATCATAAGCTTTGTTTTGAGGAAGCAGAAGTTGACCTTAGGAAACAAAAGATAACTTTAATATTAAGAGACTTCTTTGTTCAAACTACACATATATGGCCTGATAAAACAGAAGGTAAACAGTCCCAGGGAGGTGTAGCTTCTTTAATGATGTTCCTCCCCTGAACCTCTTCATATCTTAGATTGTTTTTAATTGAAGGTTTTCTCTGCTTTGATAGGTGTATACTCTTTGGGAGAAAATTCTAAATTTCAGTCTCTTCCATGCATAATAGGTAATAACTTCCTAAGCATAATTATCTGTTATTGGATAATTTCCTTAACAATGAATATTAAAACTACAAAGGCACAAAGTTTTTATTTTTTTTTGCTGTTCTTTCCATTTGCGTAGTTGTAGTCATTGTATATATTGTTTTCTTCATTATGTTTACTTTACTTTGCATCAGTTCATACAAGACTTTCCATGCTTCTTTATATTCTTCACATCCATTATCCTTCCTTCCTCAGTTTGCTTCATCCCACGTAACCTATAAGTTGCTAAATCTTGTCATTTCTGTCTCCATAATGGCTATCCCAACTCACCCATTCTGTTATTTAGCAGAGCTATCATCTTAGTTTATACCCTCATCACTTTTCACTTGGATTATTGAAAGTCTTCTTATTGGTCCTCTATCTCTAATATATCATTACTTCAAATCATTTTACACACTACTGTCAAAATGATTTTTTTTAAAAAAACACAAATCTGACCATGCTACTCCTCTACTCAATTAATGCTAGTGGATTACCATAGTTTCTAGGATAAAATATAAATTCCTCTGTTTAGCATTTAAAGACCTTCACAACCTAGACCCAAATTATCTTTCCAGCCTCACTGAACAGTATATCACGTCCAACTACTTTACTCAATGAATCAAATTTGTCTTTCTGTGTTCTTCAAACATAATACTCCATATGTAATTTTGGTGCCTTTGTACAAAATGCTATCTCTATGTCTGGAATGGAACGCATTCTCTCAATTCTGCCTAATTTAACCCTTCTTTTCCTTCAATATGCAGTTTAAGTACCATATGAAGTATTTTTGATCCACTAAACTCCTAGAGTCTTCTATTCAAGCAATATTGCATTTAGCTATCATATTTATTTACATTTCTCTTTAAATGTATACTGTATATATCCTTTCAAATATATTTACACACATACATATCTACACACGTGTATGTGTATGAATGTATACATGCTTGCTGATTGATTCATCATTTCTTATGGCATACTAATATTCCACTGAAATAGAAATGTGGCATAGAAATACCACAGTTTATTTAGACATTCCCTAATCATTGCTTCCATTCTTTTTTATTACTATCAAAAGTGCTTCTATAAGTTGTTTGCTGTATATTGGACTTTTCTTTAAATCATTAACTTCTTTAGAATCTATAGCTAATTATATAACAAGGGATATAATTTTTTTTCAAAATGGTGCAGTAGATAGAGTTTACCTTGGAACAAGGGAAGATCTAGGTTAGTTTTCCCTTTGACATCTTTTGCCTATTTGATCTTGGACTAGTCATTTAACCTCTAAGTGCTTATGGTGATTCTGACATTATAAATTGCAGAGAAGTGCACCTGAACTAGAAATTCCCTGTATCAATAAAATCACAGGTCAATTCCCTGCCTCTATCTCTATCTTTGTAGAATTCTAAATTGATTTCTGGAAGCAAACTAGTTGCACCAAATCACAACTCCTCCAATAGCATACTAATGTGCTTGTCTTTTCATGATCACTCTAATATTGAGCATTCCCATTTTTTTTGTAAACTTGGGCAAACTTATTTTCAGATGGCTAGGCACTAGGCATACAAATATGAAAAATATGGTCCTAGACCTCAAGGAGCTCACATTTTAATAAGGAAGACAATCCATGAAAGGAAGTTGAAAAGGGGAAGGAGGACAAAGTACCCCTCAGAATACTGAATGGAATGTGGTAGAGAAAGTCTGGACTTCTTCTTTAAATGGAGATTCTGAGAGGAGTCCCTTACCTTCCAATCAGAGGGAGGACCCAGGGCTATTGAGTACTGACGAGTTGTGAGTAGTCATATCTACCAAAGTTTTTAAAGATTTACTCTGTTCATGTCTGGTACCCTGGATTTTAAATATGCTAAATAATTGTTTTTGCTTTGGAGATTTCTTAATAGAATTTAAGCTCCTTAAATGAAGGCCTTGTTTTATTTTTTTTCTTTGTATCTCTCACTGCTACTATAATATTTGGAATATTGTCAGTGTTTAATAAGTGATTGTTGAATTAAATTTGATTGAGTTGAAGATTTATTGTTTTATTTCATCCAGACAAAATTAGACACAGTCCATATTGCATATATATATATGCTCTTTCCCCTAATGAATAGCTGTCCTTTCAAAAGAAATCTAACTCTCAATTTCAGTACCAGTCCAGAACTATATTGGAACAGTTCAAAGGGTATTATTGATGAGAAAATTTACTAAAACTGAATTAATAAGACAAAAAGTAGATGGCTACAATCAGAGATGGCAGCTTTCTTAAAGTTTTCTCATTGTTCTTTAGAACTTATCCCATAAGTTTTTCCTTGTGACATCCTACATCATCAATATTCGATTTATTTTTTAGCTTTTAATGTACTCATCAAATAACTTTCTTAGGGTTAATAATTAATGGGTTGTTGATTAGGTGAATCTGAGAAAAAGATAGGCAGATAGAGATAGAGAAAGATATAGAGACAGGAAACAGAAGGAAGGAAAGGAAAGAGAATGAAAAAAGGAAAGGGAAAGGAAGGGAGAGCGAGAGCGGGAGCGAGAGCGAGAGCGAGAGTGAGAGAGAGAGAGAGAGATTTGGCATTGTCCTTCTGCCTTGTCAGTGCCTGTAATTGCTTTAAAGGCACTAAAGCACACTCAATGCAGCCAAGTGTGTGACAAAGACAGCAGGAGACCACTCTGATACTGCTTGGTCCATCTGCCACAGTAATCATATTAGTATTTACTTCAAAATCAAATTTTCCCTTTCAAAATGAATTGCCTCTACCTACTAACATTTTTTTTGTTTCACATTTTATATATTTAGTCTCTGTACATTTGTGTAGAATGCAATCATAGCTAGACAAAGTTAAATATAAGCTAGAGGTAGAAAGGAAATGACATATAGAAATAGTATACCACACGAAATGGAGTAAAGACTGTGGAATTTGGAAGTAGAAGACCTGGGACTGAAATTCTGGCTCACTACTGTATGACTTAAAACAAATCACTTCAACTTCCTGAGCCTCAGTTTCCTCATCCAAAAACATGAGAAAGTTGGACTAGATGATCTCTAAGACTCTTTCCAATCCTACATCAAGCATTTATTAGCTATGTGACCTTGGGTGAGTCACTTATTCTCTATTCCCAGTTTCCTCAACTGTAAAATGAGGATAATAAGAGCACGTACCTTGCAGGGTTGTTATGAAGATCAAATGAGACAATATTCATAAACTGTTTAGCACAGTGCCTGACACATAGTAGGCACTGCATAAATACTTATTCTTCCACCTCACCCCTTCACACATATCTGTGATTCTAAATAAAACCTAAACCAGAAATCGTAAAGGTTAGATTCAAGTTGAGCTCTGCCACAAAGCAACAATGTACTTTTGGAAAAGTCACTTAACCTTGCTGGGCTTTATTTTCCTCATATTTATAAAATGAGGATTTAAAATATATGACTTCTGAAGTCCATCCCTGCTACAGATTTATCATCCTATAACAAGATGTTCCCCAAAGTTCCTTCTGGTTTTAACAATGAAACATGTCTGTCTCTTCTCTTTTTTTTTCTCTCTTAACCTTCTACCTATTTTATTATCCAGTACATTGTATTGATCTAAATAAAGGCCACACCCTTAAAATGAGGGCTTTTTTAAAGGTAGGAGGCATATATTGAGTGAATTCCTAATTTTAGATCATACTCAGGTTTTATGCAAGCCAGATTTTGTGTTTTGTTTTATTTTTTAAGTGTTGCTTGATTTAGAAAAAATCTAGTAAGGAGGAAAGGTAGGCTACAGATAAATATTTTGGTTAAATGAAGACATATCACCATATGATCAATCATTTCTCAAAGAATTGGAAAGTAATGGCATTAAAATTACTGCCAATTAATAGCTCTGATGATTCAGGGGGCATTTAGGACCATACAGGGCCCTAGGGTCATCATCTTGAGGAGCAATGATCCTTTGTCTTATAAGATGCAAGAGGACCACTTAGAGTATATTGTCAATTGTCCAACTGATGATTAAGTTGTTCTTGTGTGTGTGTGTGTGTGTGTGTGTGTGTGTGAATATATTGGTGTGTTAATACAGACACCTATACGCATAGCCAATGCATATATTGAAATATGCATAGCCACTTTCAGCAAATTTTCTTCAGGCTCCCTGTTCTTTCATTTATTTGTATTTATTTATTTCCATATGTAGATAGGAAGAGAGATATTGTGCTTGTGTGAATGAAATTGTGGCCAGGAGATTATGAGGAACATCAGGAAGATAAATGGAGGGATGTATTCCATCAGTACCTATGAGTTCATTCATGTTAGAGCATTCCTCCCTTCTTTCCAATATCTAGGTCTCTGAGTATTTCTACTAAAACTAGGCTGAAAAGTGATGCAATCATTAGATGAAATATTTGTTCATTCTGACAGGTAAACAGTCTATAAAGAGAAAACATATTGATTCCATGGAAGAAAAGTGGGCTGTGAGAAAACCATGAGTGCTTATGCAGCTTGAAAAAAAAGAACATCTACCTTCCCCCTTAGCACATTACACTTTAAGGTAATGAAAAGGACCACTTGTTCTCATTTCTACAAGGAAAGACTAAAAGGAACATCTCCTCCCTTTTAGTATTTTCCCCTTCTCCCAAAGTAACATCTTCTCAAGCCAAGTAAGCCAATTACTGATGATCTTCCTTCTGTCCCTGTCTTTACATATGCAATAAAGAAACTCAATTGATTGGGGTTTAAAGATAGTGACATAGGCAGAACTAGAACCTAGTTCTCCTGGCTCCTAGTCAAATATTTTTCCACTCCTGCATGCTGCCTCATTCTAAGCAAAAAAGAAGTGTATGTTTGACTTGTTGTGAGATGCTAAGGATGATTACACTCCTGAAAAAACTTAAAATGTGGGTTAAAATATACTTTTATCCATTTTTCCTGAAGGATCTCCTTATCAATGAAAACAATCACCAATTAAATTAGCACATATTGTGAGAATTCTTTTTTTTTAACTTATAAAGGCTGATTGAGTTTGAAAACAAGAAAAAAGCAGAGCGTAATGGATGCCCTTTTTATAATGTGAGTCAAGGGCAATATTCATACTGCACAAAAAGTGGTCAGAGAATGAATGGATTTTCCCTTCCCACAAGTTTTTGGACCAACCATCTCTCTCATTCTCAAAAAGTGTGGTGGTGAGATAGGGTAGCAAGAAAAAGATAGAATTAGTAAGAAATGGCATTATATTTCCTACTAAACTTTAATGCTACATCTTTTGTTTGACTATGCTTTCAATCTTTACTTTTGAAAAGGGAAAAAAAGCTTATTTCCACCCAAACACACTTGAATTTATGCTTCAGTAGCTTTCTCTTAGAACCAGTTCCATATATTGACAAATATGAAATAGATCTGTACAAATATACCATTAATTCTTATGTTTCTCTATTTCATATTCACCTTTAGAACTGGGCCACTGGCAGGAATTTTTTAATATATTTTTTCAACTTGTTTCTGTCTTAAATAATAAGTATGTGCTATGGGCAAAGAACTATACTATGTTTCTAGTAAGAATTTAAGGTAATACACAATCATTCCTTGCACTCAAAGAGTTTTATGAGGCAGTTAGGTAGATAAGATGTTTTGCATGACTATATATGTATAATTTATGTCAAATTGTTTCCCTTCTCAATGAAGGGGAAAATGGAAGAAGGAAACACATTTGGAACTCAAATTTGAAAAAGAGAATGTTAAAGTTGTTTTTACATGTAATTGGGAAAAATAAAATGTTAAATTAAAAATTTTTAAATGTAACAAAAGAAAAAAAAAGAAAACTTGAGGCCCAGAGAGGTTTCAGAGCCTTGTGTGAAAACAAATAAATAATTTAATTCATTCATATATACAATCATTCAGAAAGAGGTTAGTACTGGAACATCCCCAGATTATTTTAAATGAAGATCCACTATTGGGTATCACACTCAGGAAAAAAAAGCAGGCCCTGATTATATAATTTATTTTTTTGTACCTAACGCAAACAGAAGCCATACCAATATAGAAACTAAAGCCATTTAGATGAACAAAATAAATAAAATTCCAAATACCGTGATAAAATTCTGTAGTTTGAGAAATAGTCTCACAGGTAAACCCTGAAAAACATATCAATGAGTCCAGATAAAGTCCTGAGAACCAGGATTTCAGAAGTACTTGAACAAAATGAAACAAAAAAACAAAAAATGCAAAATGAAACAGTCAAGAAAGAAATGATGGAAAGGAGAATTGATACCTAGAACAAGCATTGTAAATGTAAAACTTTACACAAGCCCAAATGCCCTGGAAACAAGAATGAGTTAGAAGAACACAATCACTTAAGACATAAAAAATATTGAAATTAAATGAAAATATTGAAAATTCTAAGAAATATTATATAAAAATCAGGAGAATCAGAAAAATAGATAAAAGAGAGATCATCTAAAAATCACTGTACTCTTTGAAAGAAGTGACTGAGATAAATCTTAGACATCAAATTTCAAGAAATTATAAGTAATTTTAATTATATATAATGTTATACATACATATATATATTTATACATATACTTCTGTATAATAACAATTATAAGTTAAAAAAACTCAGAAGAGCCAGAGAGCATACAAAAATGACAAGAATCTACTGTTCATTTCCTGAAATAAATATCCAAATAGAAATTCCCACAAATGTCAACCAAAATCCAGATCTTCAAAGTGAAAGGGAAAAAAAAATATAAGCAGTAAAAAGAAAGAGGAGATACAGTAATAAAAAGAACAAACATAGCAACTGTCATCATAATGTAAAAGAGAGCTTGGCATATGTTATTCCAAAAAGCAAAAGATAGAGGCTTACAATCAAGCATAATCTATCCAACAAAACTAAGTATAATACCACAAAAGAACAACTGAATTTTTAATAGCATAAAGGATTTCCCAGCATTCCTAATGAAAAAAGGAGAACTTGATAAACATTTTGAAATCCATATGTGGGCCCTATGAGAATGATACAAAGGTATATATATAAAACCAAAGGGGATATGTGTTTATGAATTGATTATGTGTTTTATAGAGTGTAAGAAACATGTTTTCTAAGAACCTTAATAAATTTAAGGGCAATAAATAAATGTAAAAGAAAATGGCAGAGGACATACAGTTAGTATTATTCTTTCTTAAAGACAAAAATGGGAAAAATGGGAAAAATGGGAACTATAATGGTGAAGAATGGAGGAGGAAGGTCAGAGAAATCTCTATCAACTGAAAGTACAAAAAATAAAGATAATGTAATCATAGAGGAAAGAGGGTAAGAAATCCCATGAACTTCACTTTCATCTGCATTAGATAAGGGAAGATTGAACACAATTACATGTATATATATATATGTGCCCATACATAGAGATTCTAGCATATAAATACATTCAGTTGAAAAAAAATAAATTGGAATAGGAAGGAATAAGAGAAAAAAAAGATCTAAGAGTGAAATCAGGATGTATAAAGGAATAGTAATAAGCCAAAAAAACAACAAAATAAACCAAAAAAAAAAAAAAAACCCTAAATGTTGGAAAGAATATAAGTGGAACTAAAAGGAAATGAAAAAAAAAGAATGAAAAACTGAAATCTTGGATGTGGTAAAGGGAAGTAAAGAGTTTCAAGAGAGGGGAAAAAAACAGTCCATGTGATTAATAGATCAAAAGTGTTAGATAAATTCCCTTTACTTTACCACCTTCTTATTGGTATAGAGGGGATCAGAGCAACAGGGAAAAATACAAGAGAATAAGATGAAAAGAAATGTAAATTTAATCATTATAAATGTGAATGTGATGGTCTTTTCTATAAGATGGAAGACAACAGAATGCATTAGAAAATAGAATTTTACAATATGATAACTTTTAACAAAAAAACTTGAAAAACAAAAATTCAGATTGAATTAAAATAGGAGATTAGAGAAAATGTATGATATTTCAGCTGATCTAAAAAAGATAGGGGTAGCAATCATGATTTCAGATGTGACTATAAAATTATAGAAAGTATAACCAGAGAAATTGAATTATGTTTAAAGTCAATGCATACAACGAATGAATATCAGTCTTTAATATATGTGCATCTAAATATTTAAAAATTAATCAAACAGATAATAACTTTAATAGTGAGTAGACTTAATTTGCCCCAAACACATGAGAAAATCTATCTAAACACTAAACAAACAAAAAATGAAGTTCCTGTATAGTACTTTAGAAAAATTTGAGATCATAAATCTCTCACAAATATACATTGTCAAGCAATTAAATTCCACATTGACTGTATACAAAAATGTATCTGTGTGGGTGTGCACTCACATGCATGTGTAAGTGCCTGGGATAATGAATACAGTTCTGAGCCTCGAGTCAAGAAGGCTTGAATTCAAATCTAGCCTCAGACAATTACTACCCTGTATGTGTGTGTGTGTCTGGGTGTGTGTGTGTGTGTGTGTGTGTGAGAGAGAGAGAGAGAGAGAGAGAGACCCTAGGCAAGTGAATTTCTGTTTGTTTCAGTTTTCTCATCTGTAAAATAGGGAAAATAATAGCATCTATGGCACAGAGTATTTGTGAGGATCAAATGAGATGATAATTGCAAGGATCAGATGAGATAATAGTTGTGAAGATAACAACTGTACAGAACAATGTCTGTTTACAGATAAATACATAACTGTATTATACATATATATATACACACACACATGTATATATGCATACGTATATACATATAAATATAAATGTGTACATACATGCCCACATATGTGTGTACATATACACACATACATATACACATTGCTTACTATGTGCCAGGCATTGTGCTAAGTGCTTTACAATTACCATATTATAAAGGATGACACAAGCACACATACATATGGTTATACAGGCATATATTATATATGTATATGTGTGTATGTACATACATATACTATATATAACATACACCTATATATGTATGCATGCCTTGGGTATTCATATCATATTAATAATATGATATCATGCCATTTCTTTGTCATTCTTTACCATAAGTTTTTCACCACTGTGTCAAGGACGTATACAGTGTTTCTTCATCAGTCCCCTGGAATCCTGAATGATCATTGGATCAATCATAGCCCTCATAGCTTCCAAAGTTCTTTGTCTTTACAGTGTTGTTGGCATTATTTAAATGCTTCTAATATTTCTGATCTTTTCATTCTTCATGAATTCATAAAAGTCTTCAAAATTGTTTTTATATTGACATATAAATTGGTCTTCTGGTTCTTATTTCACTCTGCATCAAGGTCATATAAGTTTTTCTATGTCTCTGAAATCATCTATTTCTTCATATGATATAGCACAATAGCATTCCATCATATTTATGTATCACAACTTATTCAGTCATTCCTCAATCAATAAGCATCCCTTTGGTATCTACTGTTGGTGGACTTGTGAATGAAAGCAGCAATTCTGGAAAACAGTTTGGAATTATATACAAAAGATTACTAAGCACTGCTTGATTGTTGACCCAATTATACTAACGATAGACCTATTCACAAAAGAGATCAAATAAATAGGAAAAAGACTCATGCATTTAAATATATATTTAGTCACTCTTTTTGTGCTAAAAAAAACCTGAAAACAAAAGGGATGTCTATCAATTGAGGAATGGCCAAATAACTCGTGATACATAGCAACTGTTAGTGGAGCATACTTGGGAATTAAATATTCGTTTATTCTCCATGGATATTACATTAACATCAGTTTGACTCTCACTCATTAGCAAATAATTTGATATAATATTAGTAGTCATCCCTATATTTTGATAAACTATAAAGGTAATAGATATTTATAAGGTCCTTTGAAGCTTACAGAGCACTATTCTTAGAACAATCTTATGAAGTAAGTGCTGGAAGAATTATTTACTTGCATTGTCATCTGTGGAAACCACCATTCTATCATTAACAAACTTCCCTTCATACTGGATTTGTTTTTCTCCCACTCCTTTCACATCCCTGTAGTAAAAGAAATCTGGCCATCCCCCAAAGACACTGCATCTTTGGCAACCCTCTTCAGTACTAGATGTAGGTAGCTGCAAATATGCTGCTAGAATACTGAGCTAGGAGGGAAAGTAAACATGCTTCCTGCTCCTCATTGCCAAGACCCAATATTCTCCCTTCCACCATCACTTAGGAACTTTTCCTTGAATGTTTTTCCTTGAAATACATTAATGTATTCATGTGCAAATTTATATATGTTTATATACATATATGATGTATATGTTAAATTTTCTTATTGCTTCACACATATCTACATATGTGTATAAGATATTTGTGAGTATATGGATATAAACATCATACCTATAGATACATGATATAATTAGGTGATAGACCTATTGATATATTTATCTATACATACAGACAGATATGGATAAATATAGATCTATCATCTATCCATCTGTCTATCTATCTATTTATCCATCTGTCTATCTATCCATCCATCTATGTACACACACACTAATCTATGCAGACCCTGGTGGCTATTGTTTACTAATGCTTCTCTCTCCTATTGTTTGACTCAGTCTTCTTTACTTGGGGATTACAGTTATATTTTAATATACCCTCCAATATCTTTGCTTTCTAGTTCAACTTCACTCTAGGTTATTAGTATGTATTGTAGAATAAATATCAGCATATAAAGTAGTAATAGCATATGTACTCTTTTGCTTTGTACATACCCTATAATGCATTTTAGCATAGTAGAGTATGTAGTAGATGGTGAAAAAAATGAAAGTGAGAGTAGATGCTAAACTTGGACTTTCAGATATGGTAGCAGGAACAGCAGCAAAAATGGAATTCATAATTAATAATTACATAAGCAGTAATCTGAAGGCTAGTGGACTAATCACCAGGAAGTCAAGAAGCATGATACTTCCTTATTTGGGGTTCAGCAAACATGGAAGTTCAGAAAATAATGAAACATGAAAAACCTAGGAATAAAAGTCAGAATCTCTCTAGCCAGATTCCAAGGAAAGGATGCCTGAGGAAATGAATTGATCAAAGGTCAAGACTTGGATCTTTCTCAGTATGTACAGATTCAATGTTTTTCCCACCAAATGGTCTTATAGTATGTGACTACGCACACACATAAAAAATAGCTCAAAGAAAGTGTCCCATATATAAGGAACAAGAAAATTTCTATCTTATGATAGGACAACCTGCTTCAGCTTAAAATAGAATTTAAAATACTGTATCGTCTTTGGACAATACAAACTTAAGAAGGACAATGATTAGGAAAGCAAGTGAGATGGATAAAAGCCTTGCAACCACCAATCAATAACCATTTACTAAACACCTGCCATGTGCAGGTACTGTGAAAAGTGCCTGGGCATAAAAAAAAGAGGCAAAAGAATGTCCCTAAGTGGGCAGCTAGGTGGCACAATGGATACAGCACAGGGTTTGAAGTCAGGAGGACCTGAATTCAAATCCGGCCTCAGACCAAATACTTGACACTTACTAGCTGTGTGACGCTGGGCAAGTCATTTAACCCCAATTGCCTTAAAAAAAATGTCCCTACCCTCAAGGAGGTTACAATCCAATAAGGGAGAAAACATATAAATACATACAAAGCAAGCCCTATACAGGAAAATAGAATAATTAACAGAGGGAAAACTCTAATAATTATTGGGATTGGGGAAAGCTTCTTGTAGAATGTGGGATTTTTGTTGGGACTTAAAGGAAACTAAGGAGGGCCAAGCAGAGAAGAAAGGGAGTCCCCAGGATGGAGACAGCCAGAGAGAATGCTCTGAGGAGAGAGAGAGAGAGAGAGAGAGAGAGAGAGAGAGAGAGAGAGAGAGAGAGAGAGAGAGAGAGAGAGGAAGCCATTGTCCCTGGATCCAAGTGTATGTGGTAGAGAATAAGGTGAAAGAAGACTGGAAAGGGAGAAGGGAGCTAGGTTATTAAGGGCTTTGAATGCCAAATAAAGCCCTTTGTATTTGCTCCTGGAGGCAATAGCAAGCCATGGGAGTTTATTCAGTACAAGGTTGATATCACTGGACCTGGGTTTTAGAAAAAAAATCACTTTAGTGGATGAATAGAAGATGGATTGGACTGGTGAGAGTCTTGAGGCAGGCAGACCCACCAGCAAGACATTTCTATAATCAAAGTGTGAGCTGATGAGGGCCTGCGTTAGAGTGATAGCAGTGTCAGAGAAGAGACGAGCATTTTTGAGAAATGTTACAAAGCTGAAATCAACAGGCCTTGTTAACAGCTTGGCTATTGGGGAATAGGTCAGAGACAGTGAGGAATACAATATGACCCATAAGTTGAGAAGCTGAGTGCCTAGAAAGATGTTATTGCCGTCTATGAAAATAGGGAAAGAAGGAAGTGGGGAAGGTTCAAGGTGAATGATAATGAATTTTGTTTTGGACATTTTGAGTTTAAGATGTCTACTGGACATCCAGTTTGAGATATCTGAAATTCAGTTGGAGATAAACGATTGGAGGTCAGCAGAGATATTAAGGCAGGATAGGTAGATTTGAGAATCATTAGCATAAATATGGTAATGAAAGCGGATGAGATCACCAAGTAAAGTAGTGTAGAGGGATAAGAGAACAGGACCCAGGACAGAACCGTGAGGGCTACCTACAGTTAGAGACTATGATCTAGATGAAGATCCAGTAAAGAAGACAGAGAAAGAATGATCAGATAACTAAGAGGGATATCAGGAGTGATGACACAAAAACCTAGAGAAAAGACAGTATCAGGGAGGACAGAGTGATTTATAATATCAAAGGGTGCAAGGATGTCAAAGAGAATGAAAATTGAAAAAAAAAAGCCATTTGATTTGGCAACTAAGAGATCATTAGTGACTTTGGAGAGAGTAGATTTGGTGGAATAATAATGTCCAAAGCCAGATTAAATCAGATAAAGGAACTAATGGTGTTTAGTCTGAAGGAAGGAAGACTCAGAGGGTACACAACAGATAAGATTTGAGAACCTATAAATTAGAAGAAGCATCAAATGTAATAGTATTTTTAAAATGTTCTGCAATTCCTTAAACTCTACACAAATGTTAGCGATTGTTATTATAGGAATAACAATAATTATAATAACATAACAATATAATTATACTTTTGTATAACTCCAGAGGACAGAACCAGGAACAATGAGTGAAAACTGCAAAATGGCAAATTTAGGCTTGTTGACAAGAGAAAATAAATATTTCCCTATTAGAGCTGTCCCAAAGAGGAATGGACTGTTTTCAAAGGTGATAAATAGTTTCCTCCTGTTTGGAAGTCTTGAAGCAGAGGCTGGAAAAATACTTTTCATGTATGTTATAATGAGAATTCCTTTCCTTTATGAGTTGGGTCTGATAGCCTCTGAGGTCCCTTATACCTTTCAAATTCCATGACACTCTGATCCCTTTTAAATTACTTCTTATTTTTCTTTTATTTTAACCAAATATCATTAAAACAATGAATCTAATGAGTAAGCAGAAAAAAAATCAAGTAAAATAGTTATTTTGTTATATTTTATTTTGTCCATTTTGTCCAGAAAAAGGATAACTTTGAGGCACTGAAAAGCTTTGGAATTGAATCCCAAATGAACTTTTTTTTCCCTGACTGTAGGATTCCACTAACTCATTACCATAATGAATAGTAAATTCTTATGTGAGGTTCAAGGTAGGCTAAGCATTACCACCCGGCAGGATCAGAGAAGGCTTCCTAGAGGAGATAGCACTAGAGTAAAGTTTTAAAGAATTTCACCAGACACAATGCTATATATAGGCAAGAGACAGAGTACAGAAGTCTCTAAGGTGCATGTTAAAAAAGGTATAGAGAAGAGAAGGTATACAGGAGACAGAATATAATATAGTCTAAGATGAAAAGTAAGCACATGCAGTGGAATTATATGAGATGAATTGTTAAGGCAGAGTAGTACCAAATTTTGAAGGGCTTCAAAATCCGTGCTAAGCTGTGTGGTCTTAATTTGTTAGGCAATAGTACCATTCTAGAAGGGTTTAAGTAAGCAAATGAGATGACTATATGTGAATGTATGTATATATGTGTATATACATATAAAACATATATACACATATACACATATATACACATACACATACATATATACATATGTGTATATATATGGAAGATTCATACATCAGTGTGAATGATGGTTTAGAAGAGATTAAAAGTTTTTCTTACTTGATTTATAAGGGATTTTTTTTTGGTGCTGCTGTTAAATTTTTTATAATTCCTTTTATAATCCAGCACCTAGCTTAATCAAGCCTCAGTGAATTGTTAATTATAGTACTATGATTGTAAAATAAAATTCTAATAAAATGTTTCTTCCTTTATTTTAACTCATTTGGTTCTGAATATTAATATTTAAGATGATATTTATTTTCCCCTTCATACTTATAAAATACCATGAAAAGGAAATTTTGATTGCTTGTGAAAGAAGCTTATCAGACCTTTTAAGCCTGATTTTATGAATGATATAGGATATGCTATTCCTAATATGGAGAAGATTAACTTAGTAATGGCATATAAAAATGCCAAGATCTAGGAAGAAGATGTTAATTCTCATAACTCAAAGACTAACATGAATAGTTTCAAAAGAAGATGGCTATTTACTACAATATGCATTTTAAATATTTTATCCTGTGATTTTAAGTTTTCTATTTTTGCACAGTCAAAAAATAGCTTTAATTTCAGACAGATCTTGAGACATCATCACAGTATCATTCACACACATTTCTTTCCAAAAATGAGTTTCTAAAAATCTTTAGTAACCATAAAAGAAAGGATATAGTAGCTAGTACATTTTTCTCATCAGCTGATGGACTTTGGGGAATTGAATCTTTAGTTTGCTGACTGGACAGCTACATAATAAAGAGCTTTACTCTAGGACAAATTTTATTTTAAAATAAATAAATTGTCTGTGGAGGACATTCAGGTATTCAGAGGAGTCATTTCTCCTTTGTTGCCAACAATGAATAAGAAGAATTAAATTTTACCTCCACTTAATTTAGACTTTGCTTATTCAGTGGTAGAGCTGTAAGCCAGAGAAAAAAGATCAGCAAATCAAATATACTTAGTGTTTGACAGGGCCAATCCAGGCAAGATGATAAAGTAGAAGGTTGTGTCTGATGCCGAGTTCAGTGGTTAATCTCTTTTTGTACTTCAGAGTGCTCTCATATTCTTTTCCCTTCCTATCTAAACTTGCCACTTATATTCTGTATTACATTAAGATATAAACAGTTGATAATTTAAAGTACTCTCCTCCAAATATACAAACGATATGTATATTTCAATGGAAAGCAAACCCTATGCTAAAAAGATAAAGGTATAAAACTGGCATTTTAATTCTTAGTTATAGGATAGGAGAAGATATTTTCTAACATGATGGATTTCTTCCATCCACCAAAAGGAGGACACATCCGCATACTAAAATCACAGACTCAGAATCATAGAATCCTAAAAACACAGAATTTTACAAGTGGAAGAGATTTTGGTAGAAATCTACTTTAAACCATACCTGAAAAATATTCCTTTTATGACATAACTTTATCACATAACTAGATGACAAGTGGTCAATTAGTGTCTGCTTGAAGACCTCCAGTGAGGAGAGAGAACACATCATATCTTGAGGTAGTCCATTCTATTTTAAAACTTTGAGGTAAATCTAATCATTAGGAAGTTTTTTTTTTCTCTGACATCAATATGTTTTAGTGTAAAATAAGTCACATAAATAACTATCCTGGGATACATCTGCCAGTCAGTTGTAATCAAGAAAGCAAGATAGACATGGCTTGAGCAACTATGAGGACTCAAATGTACAGGGGCAGGGAAAAGTAAATTAAGATTTCATTTGGCTCATCCAGAAAGGCATCATTCAGTTATTAGCCTCAATGAAAAAGCCTTGGCCTATATTAATTATCACTGGGGGCTCGTATAACACTGGTGTACGTAACACACTCTCTCTGTCTCTTTCTCTGTCTCTGTCTCTCTGTTTCTCTGTCTCTGTCTCTCTCTCTGTCTCTGTCTCTCTCTCTGTCTCTGTCTCTCTCTCTCTCTCTCTCTCTCTCTCTCTCTCTCTCTTTTATCTTCTGGGGCATATTTCTAATGAGGACCCTGTGTGGTCAGGCTACTCTTATAGAAAATTGTAACACTTTATGGTTTTTAAAGACCCCTTACTCAACTGGTCTAATTTGTAAGTTTGTGTCTCTTCCTTTCTGGTCAAAGGCCTAAAGTGGTCCTGACACAAATGAAGTATAGTCCCAGATTTCCAAGATTCAGAGCCACTAGAACTTTGGAGAACTCTTTCCCAGGATTGTAGAAATATTCAAAGAACTTCCAAGGCTGAAAGAGAATTCTTGGCTTAGACTAGTTGAATATATCCAGAAGAATTCACTATGTTTAGGGCTTCCATTATCTTAAGGAAGGAACTTTTATTCAAGGTCAGGGAAAATCAGAGAGGAAAAAATATTATATGATAAGTACACAAGAGGAATGGGTTAGAGCTAAGATCAGGACAAATGGGCAGATGTGGCAATCATGGCAGTTGGTGAGTGTTGTCCAGTTCACAAATTCCTTTCACCTCCAAGTTTCTAGCTAGAGTATAAATCCCATCCCTTTTGTTCAGCAATACCTCTTCCGACTGACTGGGAGCAGGGTATAGGGGAGGAGAAGGAAGTGACCTAATCTATGTATGTAAATCAGTACTATATTGTCTCTGATTAAACAAAAACAACTAAGGCACAGAAAAATTAGACAAAGCTGGTAGGGTTTGGGGACTTGAGAAGTGGAGATTGGTGGTAAAGAAAGAAAGAAAAAAAATATTCTAGAAACCAAATCATCTTTCTTTTCCTCTGGAAAGGTTGGATAGTTTTTTTTTTTTCTCCATTTGCATGTTACCTCATCTACTCAATTTATCCCAATAGTCTATGGTGGCTAGAACATCTGGATAAGTGTTTCAAATAGCCTTGATCAATGGTAATACCTTGCCTCTGTGGCTAGTGGTTTGGCTAGTATAAGCAGAGCTGGGACCATACAACTAGACCAACCTGATGAAGACAAGCCTGTAAGTATATGAAAATGAGTGGGTGAAAACATCAGGCAAAGAGTAAAAGTCTGGAACATAAGGTGATTATTATAGCCAGTATGCAAACATAGATTAATAGGTTATTAGTGTCAGGATAATCCAAGGGAATCATCAAACACTTAGAAGTCTTGGCAGACTGGAGGCAGAATGTAAGATGAGATCCAAATAAGCAGATATTTGACCCTAGGGAGGTGTGAATCAGAGAGGGTAGATAAAGACACAAATGCAGCAGTCCAGTTATTAGAAAAGTGATTGCCTAAGGCAGGAACCCAGTCCAAAAGGACCTGGGATAAAAGGCTATACTAGAACTGTAGTAAAAGAATAGAGCAAGACAAGTAGCAAAAATGATTTAATCTGTGTTTCTATTGACACGTATACAAGTCTAAATTTGTTTCAGTCTAAGGCTCCTTTAAGTCTCAGCACTTGGGGCAGGAAAAGTATTTACAGTAGGTAGGAGATAAAGTCAGTCAGTTGGTGAGATTCATAGGCAAAAAATCAAGCCACTTATAGTATATGAAGGGTAACTCATTGAATTTTTTTAAAGGTCTGTGGTATGTAGTATAAACAGCCATGTCTATTTGTATATAAATGTCTTTATGTTTTAATATTCACAACCATTCTCCACTTAAGTCCTTCACCAGGTGGGCCTATATTAAATGTGTATTAACCTATAATATGTAGCCTGTACTGAAGTCCACACCATCAGACGGCAAGTTCTGGCAGGTCCTACAATGTTGGAAAATTTTCAATAAGGGCCAAGTTCCAACATATATGGTCATTGTTAAAGATATTCAAGGACTAGCTCAGGGAGGTTCATCACCATAAAGCTGATTACCATGTAATAAATTTTCTTAATAATAGAAAATCACAAAAACCATGCTGTAAGGTTTGACTATGTTGCTGATTAGACAAAGGAATTGGCCCCACTTATATAATCAGATACAATTTGAAGTTCTGAAACATGGCTAATAAATCATAGAAACTGCGTGATGTTTAGATAAATTCATGTATTCATTAGTGTATAGGTTATATTTTTAATATTTGAGGTTACCAGTATTAAGATTTGGTGTGTTTGTACATCATTTCTTATTTTTAATATGTGACCATCTCACTGCCTTTTCTGTTGACCCATGTCCCTAATGATGTCTCTTTTTGTTGAAAAAAAATATAGGAGCAGCTAGGTGGTGCCATGGATAAAGCTATGGCCTTGGAGTCAGGAGGACCTGAGTTCAAATCCAGCCTCAGACACTTGACACTTACTAGCTATGATTTTATTGGAGGGCAGCTAGTGTTTGCACTTGAATTTTTTTTTCTTCCTAAGACAGTTCTTTGATTTCAAATTAAACATCTCTTTTGTCTTTTTTTCTCTAACAGAAAACTGTTTTCCATCCTTAGTTATTATTTCTCTTCTGTAATCTGTTTTCCTATGGGGTAAGTATTTTTTTTTCAAAAGAGAAGAATATCTCCACCTTAGGTTTGTAAGGCATTTAGTTAGAATGCTAGGCAGCAAATTATCACAAATTGAATCCTCTAACATATACTCCACATCAACTTCATTTCATTTAGGCAATGTACTTTTTTTTCTTCTCCGTTTACTTAGAATTCGTTTGAAAGGTTAATTTTAAGTGGTTTTAAAAATTAATTTAGATGACAGACAAAATGTAGATAATTCCCGAAAACAGTAAGTTGAATATAAAATGAAGATCTTTTTTCATTTTGAAGAAAATTTCCTTAGGTCACAAAGAATTTTATCTGTATTTTTAGAAAAAAAAAAAAGCCTTTGCATCTTACCTCTAGCTGGCTTGTACAACATTTCAAATAAAATTTTTAAAAAAGAATGGATTCTTTGGGGGAAAATGGCTCAGTGTACTTTTCATAAAACCATTTCAATTGCCAAGTTTTTACTTAATAATTTTACAATGGCCATAAAGCCACAAATAAACTCCTTTGTCCTGTTCTTTTTTTTTTTCAGAATCTTTAACACAGGAGCCAACACATACGTCCATATTGAGGGTGAAGTTGGCAGAATGGTGGGATGAAGTATCCAAGTCCAGAAGGTGTTTTCCCAGTAACATTTATGTCTCTAACTAGTTACCGTGTTCTTGGCTGGCACCCCTGCTGAGTTTGCTGACAGCTATGAAACTTCTGGAGCTCTTGAGTCAGCCTAGTCATGTTTTATACTTCTTAAAGATGCCACTTTGCACTAAATTTATTCCTGTTATAAGAAAAAATAGTGCCTGTTAATGCTTAAGAAAAGAAATATGCTCTTTTTTACAGTGAAGGACACTTTTGGGGACATTTTATTCACAATAAAATCTTAACACTCAACAGAGCATCAAGTAGAGTTTTCAGCTGGCTCTCTGACAACTTTTCCTTTTGTAGAACATGACTGTATTTGGTGACTTTAACTTTGTCAATTCCAAGCCAAAAAGTAATTTCTCAAATATGTGTTAATTTTACTGGAAGAATTGAGTATCATTTTCATTTACTCCACAATGAATTCAATACTATGCTATCTCTATGACTTATAATATTCATAATCACACAAATTGTTAGTACTTTCCTTAATTATCAGAATTTATTGAATAAGTGGTCATATCATCCTACACTGGATTGTAAGCTTCTTGAGGTCAGGACCTCTTTTTTTAAAAAACTTGTTTATATTATCTCTGGTCCCTATGACATGGTTTTACAAAGAGTAGGTGTTAAAATGTTTGTTGAATTATAGCAGTTGGATATTCCTGAGACTCATCCTAATTAAGTGGAAAGAAGCTGATCACTTTCTTGGCCAACAAGGCTGTGAACTTTTAAGCCATAGTAACTTGAAGAGCACCTAATAAGGCATAGAGGAGTTGTCACTATGGAAGCAGAGTTGGTCAATCAGTGCTCTAGCATTTATTAAGCACCTTCTATATGCTAAGTACTATGATAATTACTGGGGATACAAAGAAAAGCAAAAAAAAATGAAAACATCCCCTACTTTCACAGATTTTATAGTCTAAGATCTGTGTGTGTAGGGGGCAGGAGGATGGATGGATAAAACATGAAAACATTTATTTACAGACAAGATTCATGCAGGATAAATTGGAGTAGTTTCAGATGGAACTATTAAAATTAAAGACGACTGGGCATGACTTCTTACAGAAGATAGAACTTTAGATAAACCTTTAGATGAACCTGGCAAGCTAGGTGATGGGGATGAGAAAATAGTGGATTCATAGCTTGAAGGAGAGGCAGTAAAAATGCCAACAATGAGTAGATGGAGCATTGTGTAAAAGGAACATCGTAGAGAAGAATATAACTAAATTAGAGAGTATATGCGGTATGGGGAGAATAAGGTGTGAGAATATTGGAAAGGTAGGGAGGGTCCAGGTTATGAAGAGTTTTGAATGCCAAATGGGATTTATATTTATAGCTTGGAAATAATGAGCCATTGGTGTTTATTGAATAGGTTATGATATGATCAGACCTGTATAGAAGACCAATTTAACAGCTAATAGATTGAAGTGAGGAGAGACTTGTAGGAGACCAAATAAGAGGCTACTGCAATAGTCCACATGTTAGGTGATGATGTCCTGCACCAGGGTGGCAACAGTGCCAGAGGACAGAAAGGATGTGTATATGAGACACATTTCAAAGGTAGAAACTATAGGACTTGACAACTATTTGGATATGGGGAGAGGGTGAGAGAGAAGAGTAAAGAATGATATTTCAAGGGACATGCAGGTTGGAGTTGTTATTTATTCTCCTATGGTTCAAGAAATTCATTATAATTTGTAAAAAAAGAGAGAGTAGTTAAAAACAAACAAACAAAAAACAGATCATTAGAATTCCAGGTCATATGACCAACAAGATAGAGAACTAGTCATTTTTTCTGATTCTTGTAGCTTCACAAACTTTTCTAAAATATGAATTATGCACCAGAGATAAATCAGTTTCAGTTGCCTATATGGAATGGGACATCAAAAAAAAACCCCAAAAGTGAAAACTCAGTTGAAAGCTAATTCCTAACACCAAACAAATTGACTTAGCACCCCTTTCCCAAAGCCCACCTCTCCCTGCAGCATGACTGTATAAGGGGACCAACATACTTGTGACAGAATTCAACTCTAAACTCTGAATCAACAGTATCCTCTTACTAATGCCTCAAAGAGCCAAATGACAAAATGTGTTTAAACATCAGGAGTAAGAAATGTTAGTATTCCATCTCTCAACAGAGTTTAGTCAGAGAAAAAAAAATGAGTTAAATGGGGTATGACATGTGGGCAAGTGTGGGACTATATGGTTCTCCACTACTGAAGGTAAAAGCCAGCATTCACGTAGGGCCACTTCTACCCCACCCCCCCCAAAAGTTCCTTTGAGCAAAGACCTATGGTTGAGAATTGTAAATCGTCAGTGTGGTAAGAGGATAAGACGGCTTCAAGATTCAACCCATAGGAAAATTGTCATCAAAGGAAGGGGGTCAGAAAAGGAACAATAGAGGAAAATAAAAGGAAAATGAAAAAAAAATCAAATATTTTAGAGGGAAGAAAATTTAGCTAAAGACATTAAGCAAAAGCAGATTAACCAAGAAGGAAAATGTTAATAACCAAAGGGAAAATAGCTTCTAGATCAGGGGGAAGAGTTTAGGAACCTAAGGATAAAGAGGACAAAAGAAAATACATACCATGGGGTAATATGCTTGCTATGTCCTGAGGAAACTGCAATTTCTAAGAATGAGTCACAACAGAAAAAAGAGGAGCAAGGGCCAAAATCTACAAGACAGGAACATAAAAACTAATTAGAAAGATCTAAAAATATGCACCTTACAAGTTTTAATTCAATAGGAAATACAGAGATTAAAAATAGAATAAATAATAATAACAGCCATGAATCAAAGAATGAAAGACCAAAATTGAATAAGATAAATAATAAAGGAAATGAGTGAAATATTTATTTTTAGAAGCAGCACAGAAAATTAAATTTTATTTTTCCTCATTTACACATTAAAATAATTTCTAACATTCATTTCTTTTAAAACTTCGAGGTCCAAATTCTCTCCCTTTCTCCCTTCCCACCACGCCCCTCACTGAGAAAGCAAACAGATATAGATTATACATGTGTAGTCATGCAAAACATATTTCCATATTAGTCATGTTATGAAATAAAATATACACCAAAAAAACCTCAAGAAAAATAAAGTAAAAAAGTCTGCTTCAATCTGTATTCAGACAATATCAATTCTTTCTCTGGGGATGGATAGCATTTTTCATCATAAATCCTTCAGAGTTTTCTTGGATCATTGTATTGCTAAGAATAGCTAGATCATTCACAATCTTACAATATATTACAAGCACAGTATCTTACAATATTGCTGTTATTTTTTACACAGTGGATGGCACTTTGCATCAGCTTCTGTAAAACTTTCCAGGTTTTTCTGAGATCATTCTGCTAATCATTTCTTATAGCACAATAATATTCCATCACAATCACATACAATAATTTGTTTAGCCATTCTCTAATTGATGGGCATCCACTCAATTTTCACCAGAAAAGAGCTGCTATAAATATTCACATATATATGTGTGTGTGTGTGTGTGTTGTGTATATGTATGTATATCCATATATGTGTATATGCATATATGTATAGGTATGTGTATATACACATATGAGTATGTATATATACATATGTACACACATATATACATATATCTACATACATACACACATATATGTATATGTGTGTGTGTGTGTATATATATATATATTATATATATGTATATGTATATATAAGCATAGTTCCATATTGCTTTACAGAGTGGTTGAACCAGGTCACAACTCCACCAATAGTGCATTAACCCCTATTTTTTCACACATCCCCTCCAACATTTGTAATTTTCCTTTTCTGTCCTATTAGTCAATCTAATAGGTATGGAGTAGTACCTCAGAATTCTTTTATTCTTCATTTCTGCAACCAGTAGTGATTTAGAACCTTTTTTCATATGCTTATACATATCTTGATTACTTCATCTGAAAACTATTTTTGACCCTTTATCAATTGGGGAATGACTTTTTATTTTTTAAATAAATTTGACTCAGTTCTCTATATGTCTGAGAAATGAGACCTTTATCAGAGAAACTTGCCTCAAAAAATTTTTCACAGTTACTACTGCTCACTGTATTTCCCTACCACCTATTCTTTGTCATTTATTCTCTACCCTGTCCCTCCTCAAAAGTGTTTTGCTTCTGACTACCCCATCCCCCAATTTACCCTCCCTTTTTTCACTACCATCTCTTCTCTTATCCCCTTTGCCTCTTGCTTTCCTGTAGGATAAGATAGATTTCTATTGAGTGTGTATGTTATTGCTCTTTTGAGCCAATTCCAATGACAGTGAGGTTCACTCCTTTCACCCCATTCCCCCTCACTGTAAAAGTTTTTTCTTCCCTCTTTTATGTGAGATAATTTGAACCACTCTACCTTTCCCTTTCTCCCAGTATATCTTTTTCTCACCCCTTAATTTTATTTTTTTTAGATGCCATCCCTTCGTGTTCAACTGACACCTATGCCCTCTGTCAATTTATACTCCTTCTAACTGCCCCAATAATGAGAAAGTTCTTCTGAGTTACAAGTATCATCTTCCCTTATAGGGATGTAAACAGTTATATCTTATTAAGTCCCTTATGATTTCTCTTTCCTGTTTACCTTTTTATGCTACTTTTGAGTCTTGTTTTTGAAAGTCACATTTTCTATTCAGCTCTGGTCTTTTCAAGAATACTTGAAACACCTCTATTTTGTTGAATATCCATTTCCCCCCTGAAGGATTATACTCAGGTTTGCTGGGTAAGTGATTCTTGGTTGTGATCCTATCTTCTTTGCCATTCAGAATACCATATTCCAAGCCCTCTGATGCTTTAGTGTAGAAGCTGCTAAATCTTGTGTTATCCTGGCTCCATGATACTTGAAATGTTTCTTTCTGGCTGCTTGGAATATTTTCTCTTTGACCTGGTAGCCCTGGAATTCTGCTATAATACACCTGGGACTTTTCATTTTGGGATCTCTTTCAGGAGGTGATCAGTGGATTCTTTCCATTTCTATTTTACCCTCTGGTTCTAAAATATCAAGACAGTTTTCCTTGATAACTTCTTGAAGGGTGATGTCTAGGCTTTTTTTTTTTTGTTCATGGCTTTCAGGTAGTCAAATACTTTTTAAATGATCTCTCCTGGATCTCTTTTCTTTTCTTTTTTTTTAGTGAGACAATCGGGGTTAAGTGACTTGCCCAAGGTCACACAGCTAGTAAGTGTCAAGTGTTTGGTATGAGGCCGGATTTGAACTCAGGTCCTCCTGACTTCAGGGCCGGTGCTCTATCCACGTGGATCTATCTTCTAGGTCAGATATTTCACCTTGCCTTCTTCCCCCAACCCCATTCTTTTGGTTTTGCTTTATTGTTTCTTGATTTCTCATAAAGTCATTAGCTTCCATTTGTTCTATTCTAATTTTTAAGAAATTATTTTCTTCAGTGAATTTTTGTAACTCCTTTTACATTTGGCCAATTCTACTTTTTAAGGAGTTTTTTTTCTTCCATGAATTTTTGTCCCTCTTTTTCCATTTGACAAATTCTGCTTTTCAATGCATTCTTCTCCTTATTGTTTTTGTTGTTGTTGTTGTTGTTGTTGTTTTTGGTACCTCTCTTACCGTTTGGCCTAGTCTGTTTGTTAAGGTGTTATTTTCTTCATTATTTTTTTCATATGTCTCCTTCACCAAGCTGTTGACTCCTTTTTTCATGATTTTCTTGCATCACTCTCATTTCTCTTCCCAATTCTTCCTCTACCTGTCTTACTTGATTTCCAGAACCCTTTTTCAGCACTTCCTTGGCCTCAGACCAATTCATATTTTTCTTGGAGGCTTTGGATGTAGGAGCTTTGACTTTGTTATCTTCTTCTGAGTGTGTGTTTTGATCTTCCTTGTCTCCATAGTAACTTTCTATGATCAGAATATTTTTCTGTTTTTTGCTCATTTTTCCAGCCTATTTATTGATTTTTAGCTTTTTGTTAAAGTAGGGCTCTGCTTCCAGGCTGGAAGGTACACTGTCCCAAGCTTCAGGGTTTTTTTGTACAGCTCTTGTCAGAGATACTTCTAGGGACCTGTAAGTTTTCAGTTCTTCCAAGATGGTGTGATCTAAGGAGAGTTGTGTTTAGTACTCTCCTGGGCTGTGCTCTCATTTGTGAACAACCACAAGTACCTTTTTCTGCCATGGAACTGTGATGAGGGTCACTGTTCCACTATGGCCCCACAAGCTCTGGTGTACTAGTAGTCCTTATTGCCCTGGAACTGCCATCCAGGACTTTTACCCATATCTGAGTATGGGCAAAGCAACAGAGTCCTGCCCCCAGTTGCAGCAAAGAGATCCCTGTAATCTCCTTCTGACCAGTTGTTCAACCCCCTTACTATCTGTGGGTTGAGAGTTCCAGAAGCAGCTGCTGTCAGTGCAGATTCAGTGACTCCCAAGACCTGCTCCTGGTTTGCTGGGGCTGGGTCTTTCCTAGCACAGCCTCCACTGAAATGTGCTCCACTCTCACCCAGGTGAAACAGACTTTTCCTGCTCACCTTCTATGTTGTCTTTGGTTGGAAAATTATTTTGCCCCATTCTATTGTGAGTTCTGCCATTCCAGGAATTGTTTTATGGCATTATTTAAATAGTTTCAGAGAGGTTTTGGAGAGAGCTCAGGTTAGTCATTGCCTTTTCTCCACAATCTTGGCTCCACCTCAGAAAATGAAAATTTGAAAACTAATGAACCAAACCATTTGAAAGGAAAGAGAACAAAGGGGATTTTATTTTATTACTTCACTGAGGGGGAATAAAACAAGTAATTAAATAGCAGCATGAAAGATAAAGCAACTAACTAGAAATACTCCAAATCTAAGGAAAGGGATAACAAAAGGACAGGAGTTTCTGAAGGGATGTCAAGAGATCATTGAGTATTGGGCATTATAATGGGCAATAATCCATTATTCTCATGAGATCATTTCTGACAAATGTTGCTTAACTTCTGCTTTAAAGACTTTATCTAAGTGATGTAGAGCCTGCTACCTCTGACTTAGCTTATTCCATTTTTGTACAGCTTATATTGTACAGCTCTCATAATTTCTGAGATTCTCTGATTCTGTGTTAATTCTTGTAGAAAATATATCCCTTAAAATTTCTTTCAGGAAAATATAATTTTAACATACAACTCCACTGTGTCTAACAATTGCATGATATGGTAAAATTGTGTCCTGAATAAATCTTTCAACAAAAAAACTCATTAAATTTAAATATACTTTTCATTACATTTTCTTTTCCCATTATTTAATGTTTAACTATTTAGGAAAAACATGGCTATACAGATTCTATAAAATATTTGGACCATAAAAATTTACCCAATATACAAAATATTGTTTGAAATAAGAAAACATATTCTTGATTTATTATTAAGTGCTAGTTTTTGTTGATTATAAGTAATATGTCATAGAAACCATTTCTCTAATTGATTATATGATCTTTCATAAATTAAAGGATGTTTACTTGGTCAACTGATTTGCTCCCTTGTACATTCTTTTCCACTTCTCTTAATAAGAAATAAATAAAAAAAAAACAACTACTAATAAATTACCACCAGACAAGGAGTCTCCCTGAAAAGCCTTCAAATAGAATATCATTCATAATATGAATTCTACTGTCATCAACTTTCTTCAAATGGAATTGCTATTTCAAGGTTTTCTTTGCTTTTGGGGAAAGTGTTTATAAGGATTTATTTCATTTTGGAGGATGAATTGAATCTGCTCAGGGTTGAAAATTTAACAATGGCAAAATATGCAGAATTGTGCTCAGGAAGCAAGGTGGGTGTAACCCCAGAGCAATGTTTATGAGTGCCTCTACCTGTAACTCAGTAAACATTTACATATGTGTTGGTGGAAGGAGGTGGGCAAAAATAAAAAATTTGTTATTCATGGCAATTGGTTAGTGAAATATTATGTAGGCAAAGTCTATTATCTTTGCCTTGATTTGAATGAATTGTAGTTCTACTAATTAATGATGACATATATACAAGCCAATTATAATTACTAATGACAGATAACAATTCTGAAATAGATTTATTCCAAGTCTTCTGTTCAAAATGCAGAAGCATTTGTGAATTGTGAGATTCTTTCAAGCTTTTAGAGTGAAAATCACCATTTTACCAGTATGTTTAAATGTTAAAGTCCATTTTATTTGTTCTTCCAGTTTCCCTAAGTGAGAAGAGATTGGAATTTTACCTTCATTTTACAAATAGGAAAGCTGATTTAGAGAAAGGTTAAGTGGTGATCATAGAGAATCTAGTAATAATAAAAAAAATCTAGGTTTTTAGTTTATCTCATACATACCATGCTATACTATACTTTTGAGGATTCAAAAGACAAATTAGAACATGGTAAAGTTCAAGGAAAATTAAAATGAGTACAATAAACCTCGGGAGGAAGGGGGCTTCTGGAAGGAATCCTGTAATTAGTTTTTTTCTCACTAAGTCAGGGAAAAGTACAGAAAAAATAACTGTAGATTAGAACTTTATCCATCTTTCCTTTTGAACCTCTACAGTAAGCTTAATTAAGATTTTATGAAAAGTAAACCACAAGGATTCTGGTTTTTCCACTATTGATATTTCCTGGCCTAAGGCTTATGCTAACTTTTTTTTTTTAACAAAAGTCATCTTTATTATTATTATTTTAACCAGCATCATTCTTTCAGTGATAGTCATATAGATGACTACAAATCACAGATCAAGGCAGTCTCTGAAGAGTCAAAACTACAAGTGACCCAAAGGGTAACTGAGAGAAATTTTGTTGTAAATCAGCTGCAGCACATTACAAACAATAACTTGTATATAGGAATTAAAGAAAATATATCAACCAATAGATGCATTTTACCCACACAATGTTAAAAGGCAAGGAATCCTTGTCTGAACTGTCATACGCAAGACCAAGAAAATAGTAGATTCACTCAACATGTTTAACAATCTGATCAACTTGGCAAACAGTAGTCAAACCAGTTGTTTAGTATCACAAAATAGAAGTCATAAGACCTAGGGGTTTTTTCCTAATCATGCTACTAACTCTTGTGAAATTGGACAAAATAAAATTAATTTTTATAGGTTTTAATTTCCCTATATCTAAAATGTGGGGCTTGAACTAGATTATTTCTAAGATCTCTTCTAGTCCTACAACTCTATAATGCTAACTGACTAATTTTTTTTTAACTTTTCATGTCTTGGCATTAGGAAGTTATAGTCTCCAACTCATTACTTTTTTAAAATTTACTCACCCATCTGAATTTTTCATTATTATATATTATTGTTGAATCACTATATTTATAATACAAATTTGCATGTGATTTCATATTTATATGTTTTTGTAACTTGTAGAACTGAATTTAGACTGTTTCCAGATGCCTTGACCTTTAAAATCTCTGTTTTCTAAAGGAGTTTAGTGGTTCTTATGGTAAATGTCTTATGATCTTTTTTCAACCATTTCTTAACTCCTATAAAGGGTGAGGGAGGGGCCACAAAGCATAGCCCTATTTATTGCACTGAAGATTCAGAGTTGTATCACTAAGTTCTACATATGAATCAAATTAGCCTACATTTGATTTTGATTTGACTGTGTGGAAATTAAATGGACATTAATTTGGTAAGTGGGTGGAAAAAGCTACATACTAATTTTTGTTGTTAGTCACAGTTGTCAAAAGAAAGTAACCCAAACATTGAAAAATCTGTAAGACTGGAAGCATAGATTTGAGAGTGGTGAGCATCTTGAAATCATCTGAGATATGTTGGTTAATATTCCTTTTCACCTAATTATGAATTGATCTCCCTGTATCTAAACTTTCTTGTAATTCCATTTCTCTGGAGGAGATAAAAATGTCCCTAACTAGGATAGCAATCTAATCCTTATACCATCCCCATTGAACCCCAAATTCATGTGAAAATATGTAGCTGAGAAAGAAAGTATTATGAAACAAAAAACTTGTTATACATGATAATCATATTTATACAGGGTATAGACAATGACATCTTCCTTGGTCTTACACTTAAAAGATCTGGACTCAGTACAAATTACTAATTTTATTCTTGTTTCATTAATGAGAATGTTATTTGGGGATTTTTGTTTGAAGAGGAATTTATATGTCTGTACTGAAAAGTAGAGAAGTAGGAAGATATGTGAAAGACTACTGGAATGGAAATTGAGAGATGTGAATTCTTATCTTCATTTTGCCATTCATATAAGCAGACTATGAACCAATAATTTCAACTTTCAAGCTCTTTGTTACAATTAGGGGTTTGACCCTTATTAGGAGAGATGACTTTTAAATTTTCAGAATGAATATTTACACCTTGAAAATTGGCAAATGCTACAGATGAGGGGTTGATTTATTGTTTTATGGATTTATAGACTTTAAAAAACTTATGTAGAAAATTTCAATAATAAAACAAATTAAACTTAAAAGTATGTGGTGTTTGCTATTTTTTTCCTGGAAGTTGTTAAACATTTATCAAGCCACTGATGGTTGCAAATCTATAAAATGAGGGTGATAGATAAAATGCCATATTTTACACATAAGGAAATGAAATCCTATAAAGATTAATTTTATTATGTCCAATTTCACAAGAGTTAGCAGCATGATTAGGAATAAAACCTAGATCTTATGACTTCTGTTTTATCATGTTAAACAACTGGTTTGACTGCTGTTTGTTTGTAATGTGCTATAGCTGATTTACACCCAAATTTTTCTGTTATTTTTTGGGTCAGTTGCAATTTTGACTCTTCAGAGACTGCCTTGATCTGTGATTTGTAGTCATCTATGTATATATATTCTCTTTTAATTCTGGTCTGGTGTGATCCTACAGGCTGAATCTTACCCATAGAATTTTAGCTTTGAGTTATTCCAGAAGAATGAAATGAATTGCACAATCTTATCCATATTCTCTCTTGCCCTTCATTTGGTTTTTTTAAAATAAGTTTTCACTGATATTTTCTTGTTCTTACATCACTACCTGAAAGCCATAATCAAAAGGAGGACCTGGGCTGCATCTTTTAAAAAATTATCAAGGAAAACTACCCTTATGTCTTGGAAAAAGAGAGAAAATAGGTATTGAAAGAATCCACCAATCACCTCAGGAAAGAGATACCAAAGTAAAACTCCAAGGAACATTATAGCCAAATTTCAGAATGATCAGCTCAGGGAAAAAAAATATTAATAGTGAGAAAGAAACAATTCAAGTATCAGGGAGCCACAATCAGGATTACATAAGACTTGGTAGCTGCATATTGAAAGATTGGAGGTCATGTACATGATACTTCAGAAAGTAAAAGAACTAGGATTACAACTAAGAGTAACTTAACCAGCAAAATTAAGCACAATATATCCAGGGAAAAATGGCTATTCAGTGAAATAGAAGGATTTCAAGTTTTCATAAGGAGAAACCAGAACTAAACCAAAAATTTGCCCTTCAGTATCATGAATCAAAAGAAGCAAAAGCAGAGAAAATGGGACAAGAAAACATAAGTGATTCAGTGGAGCTAAACTGTTTACATATCTACACATACACATATCTACAGAGAGAATGGGCATAAAGTGAATTTGAGGGAATGATAAAAAAAATTTAAGGGATGAGGAAGAGGAGTTCACTGGGTGTAGAAGGAAGGGAGAGGTAGAATGGGATAAATTATTTCACATGGAGAGGTGCAAAAGACCTATTACGGTGGAGGTGAAGAGGTGAGGTTGGGAAATGGGCATCACTTTGAATCTTACTCTCGTCAGTATTGGTTCAAAGAGGAAAAAATATACACAATCAGCTAATATAGAAATTTATCTTATCTGACAGGGAAATAGGAGGAGAGGAGAGTAAGTAAAATGGGTGAGGGATGGAAACTGACAGAAGGGAGGGCAGATCAGTGGAGGTGGTGGACAGAAGCAAAACACTGGTGAGGAGCAAGATTAAGATAAAGGGAAATACAAAGACAGTAATCATAACTGTGATTATGAATGGGATTCACTCTTCCATAAAAGAGAAGCAGATAGCAGAGTGAATCAAAAATCAGAATCCTAAAGTATATTATTTATAAGAAATGCACTTGAAGCAGAGAGACCCACAAAGATAAAGGTAAAGGGCTGTAACAGAATTTATTATGCCTCAGCTGAAGAGAAAAAAGGGGGTAGCAATCCTGATCTCAGACAAAGTAAAAGCAAAAATAGATCTTATTAAAAGAGATAAGAAAGGAAACTACATCTTGCTAAAAAAAAAATAGACAATGAAGCAATGCCAATACTAAACATATATGCACCAAGTGGTATAGCATCCAAATTCTTAGAGAAGTTAAGTGAGTTACAAGAACAGCAAATACATAGCAAAACTATACTAGTGAGAGACCTCAACTGTCCCCTCTCGGAACTTGAAATATCCAACCGAGAAATAAACAAGAAGTAAACTAAAGAGGTAAATGGTATATTAGAAAATTTTGATATGACAGATCTTTGGAGAAAAAAAAATGGAAAAAAAGGGAATACAACTTTTTCTCAGAAGCACATGACATCTACACAGAAACTGACCATGTAATGTGGAATAAAAATCTCAAAATCAAATATAGAAAGGCAGAAATATTAAATGTATTCTTTTCAGATCATAATGAAATAAAAAATTACATTCATCAAAGGTCAGTGGAAAGGTAGATTAAAAATGAATTGGAAACTAACTAATCCTAAAGAATAAGTGGATGAAAGAACAAATCATAGAAACAATTGATAATTTCATTAAAGAGAATTACAATAAAGAGACAAAATACCAAAATTGATGGGATGAATCCAAAGCAGTACTTAGGGGAAAATTTATTTCACCAAATTCTTACAACAAAATAGAAGAAGAACAGATCCATGAATTGGACATGCAACTGAAAAAAAAAAAACACTAAAAATCCCCAATTGAGGACCACATTGGAAATTCTGAAAATCAAAGGTGAAATTTAATAAGATTGAAAGTTAAAAAAAATTGACCTAATAAATAAGTCTAGGACCTGGTTTTATTAAAAAAAATAAGATAAATAAGCCATTAGTTAATTTGATAAAAAAGAAAGAAGAAAACCAAATACCCAGTATCAAAAATGAAATAACCACCAATGAAGAAATTAATCATTATGAAATATTTTGTCCATTTATATGCCAATAAACCTGAAAATCTGAACAAAATCAATAAATATTTACAAAAATATAAAGTTCCTAGATTAACAGATCAGGAAATAGAATGCCTAAATAGTTACATTTTAGAAAAAAAATTCAAGAAGCTATTAATGAACTCCCTAGGAAAAGATCCCAAGGACCAGATAGGTTCACAAGTGAATTTTACTAAACATTTGAAGAACAATTAATTCCAATACTATATAAACTATTTGGGAAAATGGGGTAAAAAAGAGTTCTACCAAACTCCTTTTATGACCCAAATAAGGTTCTGATACCTAAATCAGGAAGAGTTAAAACAGGAAAGGAAATTATAGACCAATTACTTAATGAATGTTGATGCAAAAATTTTGAACAAAATCATAGCAGGGCAATTACAGCAATATATCACAAGGATTATACAGTATGACCAGGTAAGATTTATACCAGGAATGCAAAGTTGGTTCAATATATAAAAAAACTATCAACATAATTGACAACATCAATAACAAAACCAACACAAATCATATAATTATCTGAATAGATGCTAAAAATGCTTTTGACAAAATACAGCACCCATTCCTACTTAAAAAAAAACACTAGAGAGCATAGGAATAAGGGGAGCACTCTTGAAAATGATAAGCAGTATCTATCTAAAACCATCAACAAGCATTATCTGTAATGGAGATAAGCTAGAAGCAATCATGCCCATTATTACCACCATTATTCAATATTGTACTAGAAATGTTAACTATAGCAATAAGAGATAAAAAAGGAGCCAATGAAGTTAAAATAGACATTGAGGAAACAAAACTAGCATTCTTGCAGATGATATGATGGTATACTTAGAGAACCCTAGAGAAGCAACTAAAAAAAAAAAAAACTACTTGAAATAATTAACATCTTTACCGCAGTTGTAGGATATAAAATAAACTCACATAAATCATCAGCATTTTTTACATAATCAACAAAGCCCAGGAATAAGAGCTAGAAAGAGAAATTCCATTTAAAATAATTGTAAACAATATAAAATATCTAGGAGTCTACTCACCAAGACAAACCCAGAAATTATATGAGCAAAATTGCAAAACACTTCCAACACAAATAAAATCACATTTAAACAACTGGAAAAATATCATTTGCTCACGGGTAGGCAGAGCCAACGTATTAAAAATGACAATTCTGCCTAAACTAATTTACTTATTCACTGCCCTACTAACAAAGTACTGAAAAATTATTTGACTGAGCTAAAAAAAAATAACAAAATTCATCTGAAAGAACAAAATGTCAAGAATATCAAGGGAATTAATGAAAAATAAAGGGAAAGTGTCCTAGTAATACCAGATCTCTAACTATATTATAAAACAGAACTCATCAAAACCATCTGGTACTGGCTAAGAAATAGAGTGGTGGATCATTGGAATAGGTTAGGTACACAAGACACAGTAGTCAAAGACCGTCCTAACCTAGTGTTTGATAAACTCAAAAACCCCAGCTTTTGGTAGAAGAACTCATTATTAGAGAAAAACTGCTGGGAAAACTGGAAAATATAGGACACAACTATATAGACTAACAACTCACACTGTATACCAAGATAAGGTCAAAATGTATGCATGATTTAGACATAAACGATGACACCATAAGGAAATTAGAAGATCAAGGAATACTCTACCTGTCAGATCCAAGGGGAGGGGAAGAATTCAAGACCAAAGGAGAGATACAGAGCATTACAAAATATAAAACAGATAATTTTGATTATATTAAATTTAAAAGTTTTTGTACAAACCAAACCAACACAACTAATATTAGAAAGAAAGAAGGAAGCTGGGAAACAATCTTTATAGCCAGTGTCTCTGATAATGGCCTCACTTCTCAAATATATAGAGAATGGAGTCAAATTTATAAGAAAACAAATCATTCCCCAATTGATGAATGGTCAAAGGATATGAACAGGCAGTTTTCAGATGAAGAAATCAAAGCTATCTACATGCGTATGAAGGAGTGCTCTACATCACTTTTGATTACAGAAATGCAAATTAAAATAACTCTGAGGTGCTACCTCACACCTATCAGATTGGCTAATATGATAAAAAAGGAAAATGATAAATGTTGGAGTGGATGTGGGAAATTTTGGCCACTAATGCACTGTTGTTGGAGTTGTGAACTGATCCAAGAATTCTGGAGAATAACTTAGAACTATGGCCAAAGGGCAACCAAACTGTGCATATCCTTTGATCCAGCAGTACCACTACTAGGTCTGTATCCTAAAGAGATCATAAAAAAGAGAAAAGGACCTACACATGCAAAAATATTTATAGCAACCCCCTTTGTGCTAGCAAAATATTAGAAATTGAAGGGATGTCCACCAATTGGGGAATGGCAGAACAAGCTGTGGTACATGAGTGTAATGAAATACTATTGTCAAATAAGAAATGATGAACAGGCAGATTTCAGAAAATCCTGCAAAGACTTGTATGAACTGATGCAAAGTGAAATGAGCAGAATTAGGGAAACATTTGATACAATATCAGTAAATGTGTGATGATCAACTATGAATGACTCAGATCTTCTCAGCAACAAAGCAAGTACAAAGGACTCACAGAAGAAAATGCTATCCACATCCAGATAAAGAACTGATGGACTCTGAATGCAGACAGAAACCTATCTTTTTCAGTTATTTTATTCTTTTTCATGTTTTTTCCCTTTTGATCTGTTTTTTCTTTCACAACTGTGACTAATATGGAAATATGTTTACTTGATGGCACATGTATAACTTGTATCAAGTTGCCTAACATTTACAGAAGAGGGGAGGGGAGGAAGGGAGGAAGAAAAATTTGGAACTCAAAATCTTGTAAAAGTGAATGCAAAAAATTGTCTTGACATGTAATTGGGAAAAGTAAAATATTATTAAAAAGATGTAAAAAAACATAGAGTATGGAAGTCTTAGTAATTTGATTTGCATAATTCCAAATCTGCTTTCCAAAATGGTTGTACCCTTTCACACTTCTACCAACAATGTTTTACTTTGTATTTCAACAAGTCCTCCAACATAGATTATTTTTATTTTTTGTTGTCATTTTTGCTAATTTGAATGGTGTGAGGTGTGACCTCAATGTTGTTTTGATTTGTATTTCTTTTATTATTCATGATTTGGAGGATTATTACATGTGGTTGTGAACACTGCAGTTTTTTTGGGAATTAATATTTTCCATTCTATTAAACAAAGGGCTATTGAGTTCTACTGTTTCTAAATCTTCACTTTTTGTCTCTTGCAATAATCTCTCTATTTTTTAAACAATAACAGATGGTTTTGATGACTAATGCTTTATAATATCATTTTAGTTCTGGAAGTGCTATTCCATCTTTGTCCATGCTTCTTTCCATCATTTCCTTTGATATTATAGTTCTTTTTCTCTCTCCCCCACACAAGAATATTGCATTATTTTATCAAATTTTATTTAGTATCCCCTTTGTAATTTTACTGGTATAAACATCAAAAGCATAAATTAATTTTTGTAGTATTTTCATTTTTAAAATGCTGGTATGATCCAACCATGAGCACTAAATATTCCTCCTCCTACTTAGGTTGTTCATTAGTTCTTCAAGGAACACTTTGTATTTGAATTTATACAAGTTTTTTGTGCTAATATCTGTTGACCCTTCAGGTATTTTCTGCATTTTGTAATTATTGAGAATGGTATTTCCCTTCCCATTAATGTTTCTTGTGTTTTATTATTATATAGAATCATTTTACATTGGAAAATTTGTGCTGTAGCCTTCAAATTTGCAGAGGCTATTAGTTGTCTTAATTAGTATCATGGCTGATTCCTTAAGATTTTCCAAGTAAACCATCATATCCTCAGCAAACAGGGAAAGCTGTGTACCCTTTTTGCTTATCTTTATGCCTTTATTTTTTTTGTCATTTTGCTGTTGCTAACATTTATTATATATTAAATAACATTGAAATATATTATAATGGGGAGAATTAGTATCTTTTCTTCACTCCCATTTTTATTGGAAAAGGTTCTAGTGTGTCCTTATTGCATATTATGTTTGATCTTGTTTTTAGGTAGCTACTTTTTAAGTTGTTAAAAATGATCCTTCTATGTCTATACTTCACATGCTTTTAGCATAAAATAATATAGTACCTTGTCAAAGGCCTTTTCCCCTTCTATTAAGATGATCATATGATTCTGAATCTTTGGAGCTTTAATATGATTAACAATGTTGACTGTTTTCCTAATGTTGAGCCACCTATGCATCCCTGGTATAATTCCCACTTTGTTAATGATAGATAATTCCTTGGATAAATCTCTGTGGTATATTTGATAGGATTCTGTTTAAAAAATTTTGCATCAGTGGTCATTAATGACACTGACCTATAGTTATATTTCTGTGTTTTATCTTTTCCTGGTATAGGAACAATAGCTTTTTAGTTAATCACTCTGCTTTAAGTCCCTCTTTGTTCTAAACCATCATCTACACTGCCACCAAATTGATATTTCCAAAGCACTGATCTAATCAACTCACTCCATTGCTCAAAAAGTTATATTGGGTCACCATTGCCTTGAAGATAAAATATAACCTCTTTTGTTTGACATCTAAAGTGCTTAACAACCAGGGGCTAATTTACCTTTCCATGCTTATTTCATAATATGGTTCTTCATGCATTCTATTTTCTAGCCAATGTGTCCTGCTTCTTATTCCCCATAGTGGACATTTTATTTGCTGTTCCATACCTTTGGGCAGACTAGTGTACTTCAGAGATGAAATATACTTCCTTCTCAAATATGACTTTAAGCTTGAACCCCAAATAATAGAACATCACATAAAAATCTCTCCCATTCCATTATCTTTGTTATTTTACATTTTCTTCTATATTTCTCTAATCTCTCTATGTGACCATGCATCATCTTCATCATCATAATCACAAAGTTTAGAATGTAAAAGCAAAGGTAATATTAATGGAATGTACCGTGTTATTTTGGTACTGAGGAATGTGCTTTTTATAATTTTCAGTCATGCTGCATACTTTCTGTAGCTGTGACCATGTACTGATAGGAAATTTGTAAGAATCATTTCTAACCTACTTTTCAACAAAACCAATCTACCTAATCTCTTCATTCTACATGGTAGCACTCTCAAAGAATCTGAAATTTCCCATTCTGTGAATCACATCAACATTTGAATGGCCCATGGTTAGACCAGAAATATAGCTGGAATGCTTCTAGAATTGGTGTGTTGCTCCTCTCACAAATACACCTTTTATATTTTGTTATTTTCTCATCCTCTGCCTCATATTCCAATTTTTCACTTTTTGTGTCCTCCTAATAAGCTGATTTTCTTCAAAGTTAGGCACCTCTGTTACTTCAGTGTATTTTACTTAATATTTTCCTGTTTCCCCTTATCTTCAAATGATGCCTTAGTTTCTCATAGATTATTTGTTTCATATATCCCTACCCACACAAACATACCACTTTGAGCCTCAAAATTGATTTTCAGTGAAAGAGGTTTTGATAACTGTAAACTGCTTTATGTTGAGTCTCATTGTTGAAAGTTTTAGCCTGTGAGAATATGGATTGGGTATCTCATCAATGAAATAATGTATTTAGAAACAGAGTATGACACTAGTAACTTCCCTAGGAATGACCAATTACTAATAAACTAAGCACCGAAAGTAGAAAAATGTTGAAAAAAAAAGAAGCTAAAGGTCTAAGAATTCTCATCTCAAAGTGCATAGTAAAGCAGAAGAGTGCTGAGAAACCTAAACAGAAGGATATTTTAAATGGCAACTAGAAGCAATGGAAATTTTTTCTAGGTCTCTTGCCTTTTTTACTTAATCTAAGTACTTCATACTTGGTGAAGTTGTACAAGGATTGCTTCCAGATGATTGATGTACAGATAAAGGTAGTTCAGAGCTGGTTCACTGAGTTGCCTGTAAGCATAAATTCCACAGATTGTGTCTAATCTGCAGTACATCATTATTTAGCAAGCTCTGGACTTGACACATTGCATCTGGAGGAAGATCTTTACTCGACCTGTGACCTTATGACAGAATGATTGCCTCAAGTCCTTTTGAAAGTAGGTAGGGTACAAATCTTAAACAATAAGATTCTTTCAGTTTCTAACCCATTTGGTTCTCTTTTGTCAAATCCTGCTAGTTGTTAACCTTTACTATGCTTTACAGCTCAATTGTTTTGGATGAGAATAATGTAGAAAGTGTAGCAAAAAATCTATAATCTCTAGATTGGTTTTGGTGTTGCTGCTCAGAGATTATTAAATTTTCCAGAGTATATATTATAATGCCTACACTTTATGGCATACCAATTTGTTGCTTTTATTTTTATCTTTTTAAAGTAATAACACATTGTCCTCTCAGTTTGAATCCCATAATTAACTATGTAGTTTCCAGAAATCTTCAATAGTTGAAGTTAATGTTGGCAGATATCATTTAGTCATTTTACTGAAAAACTCATCTTATCAGCATGAAATTGTTAGAGATGTCAAAATGGAGAGATAATCCAGATTCATCACGCTTTTCCTAAGTACTACTTCATTTTTATAAGTAATACTTTTAATCTGGAGGATGCATTTGCCTTTGGCCAATAAATATATTGGAAAACCAATATCAAGTTGAGCAAACCTAGTCAGTCTTGATGGATAAAGAAATTATAGCTTTTTTAATTTACTCATATAGGTGTGTGGCAATTCCAACTGTTAACTGTTGTGATTTTTTTGAGCACTCAGGTTCTTCTTTGATCAGAAAAGAAAGGTTTTAAAAATAAGCTCAGATTATAAATTGCTTGTCTTGATCATATAATGCTCCAACTTGGACCTTTCCTTAACATCCAACTCAGTAAACTAATTTCCTCTGCATCTCTAGTGTATCATATATATTCTATATACTGTAATGTACTTCAGAGGCTTAGATGGTAAATTTGTAATAAGCCCCATTCTCTGAAACACTGCTTAAATACACTGGATTATTGAAAGACATTAGGGAAAAATGCACAAAGTGATGGACCTGAGAGTCAGGAAAGATGTTGCCTGAAGTTTGGCCTTGGGTATTTACTGGTTGTATGACCTGGACAAATCCCTTTCCCTCTCTAAGGCTCAGTTTCCTAATTTATAAGATGGTCATAGTAATAACTATATAACTTATATTCTGGGCTTATTTTAAGAATCAAATGAAATTATTATGCCAGAAACTAGGCATAGACTAACATCTTACACAGTATACCAAGATAAAGTCAAAATGAGTACATGATTTAGATACAAAGGCTGATACCATAAGCAAACTAGGAGAGCAAGGAATACTTTACCTGTCAGATTTATGGAGAACAGAAGAATTTATGACCAAGAAAGAGAGAGAGAACATTATGAAATGCAAAATGGATAATTTTGATTACATTAAATTGAAAAGTTTTTGTACAAAGCCAGTGCAATCAAGATTAGAAGGGAAGTTGAAAGCTGGCAAACAATTTTTACAACCAGTGTCTCTGATAAAGGCCTCATTTCTAAAATATATACAGAACAGAGTCAAATGTATAAGAATCAAGTCATTCTCCAATTGATAAATGGTCAAATGATAAGAACAGGCAGAGGAAGAAATTTTAAGATAAAAAAATTAAAGCTATCTGTAGTCACATGAAAAATGCTCTAAATCACTATTGATTAGAGAAATGCAAATTGAAACAACTCTAAGGTACCACATCACACCTATCAGATTGGCTAATATGAGAGAAAAGGGAAATGATAAATGTTGGAGAAGATGTGGGAAAATTGGAAAACTAATACATTATTGGTGGAGTTGTGAAGTGATCTTACCACTCTGGAGAGCAATATGGAACTACACCTAAAGGTCAATAAAACTGTTCATACCCCTTGATCTAGCAATACCACTTCTAGGTCTGTATCCCAAAGAGATCATAAAAATTGGAAAAGGATCCACATGTACAAAACTATTTATAGCAGCTCTTTTTGTAATGGCCAAGAATTGGAAATTGAGGGGATACCCATCAATTGGGGAATGAATGAACAAGGTGTAGTATATGAATGTAATGGAATGCTATTATTCCTTAAGAAATGATGAGCAGTGGACTTTAGAAAAACCTGGAAAGACTTAAATGAATTGATGCTGAGTGAAGTGAGCAGAACCAGGAAAACATTGTACACAGTGACAGTAACAGTATGAGATGACCAACACTGGTAGACTTATTCCTTCTCAGCAATGCAATGAACTAAACTATCCCAAAAGACTCCTCATGGAAAATGTTATCCACATCCAGAGAAAAAACTATAGAGTCTGAATACAGATTGAAGTATACTATTTTCTCTCTCTCTTTTTTCTTTTTTCTTTCTCATGGTTTTTCCCTTGATTCTAATTCTTCGTTACAACATGACTAATGTGGAAATATGTTTAATATGATTGTACATGTATAGCCTATATCAGATTGCATACTGTCTTGGGGATGGAGAGGCAAAGGATGGGGAGAAAATTTAAAACTCAAAATCTTATAAAAGTGAACATCAAAAACTAAAACACTAAATAAATATTAAAAAATAAAATAATAAAAAGTCAAATGAAGTAATGTAAGGAATGGGTAGGTGACATCATGTAGTCAAGGAGTCCTCAGCTTTAAACCTGACTCAGACATGTACTAACTATGTCATACTAGTGAAGTTACTTAAAATTTCTGTATCTCAGTTACTTCATATGGAAAATAGGGATAATAATGACATCTACCTTATAGGACTCTTGTGAGGATCAAATGAGTTCACATATATGCAACATTTTGCAAAATTAAAATGATGCATAAATGTCAGCTATTGTCAATGCAAGTAAAAATTAAAATCTAGTTTTCCTCATTTGTTTTAATCAATTAAACAAGTATTTTGTTTATACACACACAGTTAAGGGATTATATGCAACAATTTTTTAAAATTTGGTTTTGTCTAGATAATGCAGAGTCAAAATAATTTCTTTAGACCACTGACTCCCTTACTCCACTCTCCTTATCAAAATAATCTTTTAAAACTCACTGAATCTTAGAGCTGAAAAATATTTTAAAAGCCATTTTCTCCATCCTATAGCTAAAAAAGGAATCCTAACTATAATATGGTCAACAAAATTTTATCCAACCTTTGCTTGAAGACTCTTGGGATAGAAATCTATTACCTCTGAAGTTACCAATTCCCATTTTTGATAAGTCCACTTTTTAAAGGAAGTTTTTCCTTCTATCAATCCGTCTCCCTTTAACTTAGAAATATTTTACTTAGTTCTGCTTTCTGTACCACCACCAAAAAATAATAATAATAATCCATCCTCTAAAATATAACCCTTTAAATACTTGAATTATAATGATGGATACTATTTGCCTATCACTTTACAGACAGCCATTATTTACTCACTTAATCCTCAAAACAATCCTGAAATGTAGAAGTTAAGAGTACTTTTACAGATGAAACAAATGATACTCAGAAAGTATAAATGACATGTCCAGTGTCCTATGGCTATTAAGTGCCTAAAATGGGATTTGAACCCAGGTTCTTCTAATGCTACGTACAATCCTCTTTCTAGTACAATATGCTGCCTTATGACACCTGGAAGAGAATTACCATGTCTGCTAAAGTTACAGTTTCCCAGGTTAGAAACTCCAATAACCTGAAAGGTTCCCTTAAGACATTATCTCAAGACTTTTCACCTTCCTGATAAACCTCTTCTAGACACTCTCTAGTGTGTCAATGTCCCTTCTAAATGTGGTTCCCAAATGAGAACACAATTCCAGAATTACAATGCTCTAGATGCAGTGTGACCAAAAGGATGATCTATCTATCTATCTATCTATCTATCTATCTATCTATCTATCTATCTATCTATCTATCTATCTATCTATCTATCTATCTAACTATCTGTCTGTCTGTCTGTCTGTCTGTCTGTCTATCTATCTATCCATCTATCTATCTATCTATCTATCTATCTTTCTATCTATCTATCTTTCTATCTTTCTATCTCTCCATCTCCTTAAATATTTACCAATTACATTAAACAATTTTGCAATCTTTTTTTTAAATTTGAGTTCCAAATTCTCTCCCTCCCTTTCTCCTCCCCACCACTCCTTTGAGAAAGCAAGCAGTATGATATCAATTGTACATGTGAAATCATGCAAAGCATATTTTTATATTAGCAATGTTAGAAAAAAACTGCAGACAAATAAAGTGAAAAAAAGTATGTTTCAGTTTGTACTCAGAGTTCATCAGTTGTCTCTCTGACGGGGAAAGTATTTTTTATCATGTGTCCTTTATAATTGAAGGACTGTCATTCCTTAGCATCTTTCTTAATGTAGTCAAACCAGATATTCTGATTTAGACTATACGTGTGACATAGCCATTAAATTCTGTAGTGAATAGAGAACTTGCCTTGAAATCAGGAAAGCAGGAGTTCAAGCCCTGCCTCTGATACATAATGGCTGTGTTACCCTGGGCAAGTCATTTCATATATCAATGCTCTAGATAACACATTAAGATGAAAACAACTATTTTACCCAACAGTCCAATACTCCATAGAACATTGAATATACGTGAAATAGTGGGTAATAAGGTATAAGAAGGGATGTGAGGGGAGAGTAGGTTGTGAAAGGCTTTGAACAACAAGTAGAGGATTTTATACTTGGTCTTGGAGGTGATAAGCATCTACTGGAACTTATTAAAGAGAGTGACACGGTCAGTCCTGCACTTTAGGAAAACCACTTTGTTAGTGAAATAGAGGATGTATTAGAGTGGTGAAAGGCAGGCAGACAAAACAAGTGGGCTATTATAATAGTTCAAGTGTGAATGGATGAAGTCCTGCACCACTGTGGTAGCCGTAATAATAAAAAGAATAACAATAATAACAAATCACTTTTGTGAAGGACTTTACAAAAGGGTTTCCTCAGGATAATCTAATGAAATAGGCAGTGAAAGTACAGTAGAGCAAATTGTTTCAGAGAAGGAATTGGCTGCACTGGCCAAAATTAAAAAAAAAAAATCCTCACTTTGGAGTTCTCTCTATCAACGAAATTACTGGTTCAATCCCTATATCCTAAACAAAATATACAAATGATTAGCACCAAGGGTGAGATTTAGCTCAGAGAGCTCCAAAATACTAACATCTCATTTTTCATTTAGAATACTGGAATCAGTTAACTTTCCAAGCTATTCCATTCAGGATATGAACAGGCAGTTCTCAGAGGAAGAAACTATTCTGTTCAGTAATTTTAACCACCTGCACAATCCTTCTCCCTTAATAGTAAGAAAATAATCCTATCTACTTTGTACAGTGCTGTTTCCCCCATTCCTGTCACTCATTATTACCACACAATATTCAAACTACATATCTCTCTTACTTTCTCTAGAATTTCCGCATTTATTCATATCAGCCCCATTCTCCAAAATCCTTCTAGTTTTGTCTACCCCTCTGTCCACTCTTTTCAATCCCTAACATTTTGAAATTATCTTGCTCACATACTATGACTTTGTTTTTGCTTCCTCATTTAAAAAATAAAATAAAACAAAACTTTCCTTTTCCTAGAAGACCCTGCATCCTTCCTCAATCTCAAACAGATACCAATCTGTCTTCCTTCCCTCTGACATACATGCTGTTGGTTGGTCCTAAGGCAAAAGATCTGAGCTGAAGTCTTTGCTATGACCCCTACTGTGAGATCCTAGGCAAGCCAATATCTTTCCTTACAACAAACTTCTGAAGTACTTAACACTAGTTTTATTAGCCTCATTTTTACACATAAGAAAATTGTGGATCTAATAAATTAAGTAATGGAATGATTATTAAAAACAATTGGTAAATATCCAAAGTAGGATCTGAATTTATTTCATCTAATGACAAATTTGTCTTTTGCGCCAGAGGAGTCAAACACACAAAAATACAGTAGAATACAGATATGTAGTTTAATATTTGGCTTTCTAAATCAATATTCACCCCTCAGGGATTTTTGTGTAGGGTTTAGTTTCACCTCTTTTTATTTTAGTTTGACACCACTAGTTTACACTATACTTACATTGGCTACCTCATTAGGTTGTCCTGGGGAGAGCACTTCATAAACTGTGAAGTTCTAACAAGTGTGACATATTATTATTAATAATATTAATATTATTCTCTCCTTTTTAATGATCATCTAATTAAAAAAAGACTGTCCAGATTTATTGCTCTCCTGTATATTTAATGTTCTATCAACTATTATACAATTGGATATGATGAATATTATTTATAGTTTAATGAAAATACTAGGATATTAGCTTATCTTCTCTAGCCTTACTAGAAGCATCTTTCTTTTAACTCTAGGGGAAGTCAAGATAGCAATTAAAATATCAACCTCATCTTATCCCCAGGAGAGGTTAATGATGAGGTTTTTATACTTTGAAATAGTTTCATTCCATAAAGATTAGAGTATTTTTTTTCAAATGACATGTTACAAATTTTGTTCTCTAGTAATTATGATTTACTGTTATAGTAGGATCTCAGAATATTCTGAAAAATGTATTTATAAGAGAAGGGAACAAGCATTATTATCATATTTTATCCTCACAATTCTGGGAACTAAGTGCTTTTATGATCCTCATTTTGTTGTTAATGAAACTGAAAAAGATAGAGATTAAATGTCCAGACCAGGGTCACACCACTGGTAAGTGTCTGAGGCTGTATTTTAATCCACGTCTTACTAACTCTAACCCCAGCATTCTCTCCACTGTACCACTTAGCTACCAAATCTGTCATCTATCAATCCATAAATGTCAGTGAGCTTCCTGTGTATTAATAGTATTATTATACATAAGAATGGTCATCATCACTACCATTATATTACCTATGTAGCTTAATGTCATTGGTGACAGAGGGCTGGACTTGAAGTCAGAAAGACCTACACTCCAAGCCTGCCTCAGACACTTGCTAGCTATGTCACCATGGACTAGTAAGTTAACCTCTCATCCTCAGTTACCTCAACTATAAAAATGCAATAAAAATATAACTTTTATTACAACGTTTTGGTTATGATGATTTACAGACTTTAAAGTGTTATGTAAGTGATTATTATTATTGTTACATGATATGCTATATACTATATATGTTATATATAATGTAATAAAATTTAAAATAATAATATTTTGATAGACCATTCCCCAATTGATAAATGGTCAAAGGATATGAACAGGCAGTTCTCGGAGGAAGAAACTAAAGCTATCTATAGTCATAGGAAAAAATGTTCTAAATCACTATTGATTAGAGAAATGCAAATCAAAACAACTCTGAGGCACCACAACACACCTATCATACTGGCTAACATGATAAAACAGGACAATGATAAATGCTGGAGATGTGGGGAAATTGGAACACTAATACACTGTTTGATGGAGTTGGAAATGATCCAACCATTTTGGAGAGCAATTTGGGGCTATGCCCAAATGACTATAAAACTCTGCATATCCTTCCTTTGACCCTGCAATACCACTTCTAGGTATGTATCCCAAAGAGATCATAAAAATGGGGAAAGGACCCAAATGTACAAAAATATTTATTGCAGCTCTTTCTGGAATGGCCAAGAATTAAAAATTGAGAAGTTGTCCATCATTTGGAGAATGACTGAGCAAGTTGTGGTATATTCATGTAATGGAATACTATTGTGCTATAAGAAATCATGAGCAGGCAGACTTCAAAAAAACTTGGAAAGGTTTACATGAACTGATGCAGAGTAAAATGAGCAGAACCAGGAGAACACTGTACACAGTAACAGCCACATTATGGGATGACTGACTTTCATAGACTTGGCTCTTCACATCAACGCAAGAATCTAAGACAATTCCAAAAGATTAATGATGGTAATTGCTATCCACAGCCAGAGAAAGAAATATGGAGTCTAAATGCAGATGGAAGTATACTATTTGCTCTCCTTTTCTTTTGTTTTGTTTTATTGCTTCATTCTTGTGGTTCCTCCCATTAGTTCTAATCGTTCTTTACATCATGACTAATAGGAAAATGTGCTTAACATGATGGTTATGTAGAGTGTATATCAGACTGTATGCTGTCTGGGGGTGGGAGGGGGAAATGGGAGGGAGGAAAATTTAAAACTCAAAATCTTATGGAAGTGAATGTTGAAAACTAATAATAAATAATTTTTTTAAAATATTTTGATAGACTCCAGATAGAAACAGTCTGAGAAAAAAAAAAACCTTTGTTATTGTTCTGATATGTTTATTGTTCCACAGACACTTGAAAAGGTAGACAGAATAGCTGACTTTTTTAAGTGAATGAGAATATTGGGATGCAAACATATTCTGTAGACTCAGTGAATGCATTTTCAGTACAACTCTAGTAATATCTGTTACCATGTGATTTTTATTTCTTCTGCTAGTTCTCTATATTTTAAAGCTTTTCATTCCATGTAGTTTGGAGGTTATGAACTTCAATTATGGCAACATCTATGAAGAACATTGCATTCAAGTTTTATAGATCAATATTATTTCCCAGTGATGTTGCAGAACAATGCTATCTGCTCTCATTGAAGTACAATGCTCAAGGATATTTGTGGGCTTGTATTTACAGGACAGAGATCTGTCTTCTGCCACTTATAAACAACAGCAAATTTCTGGTAAATAATTCTAGAAACTTGACTGTTTCTTTCTAGTCATTTGTTATGTGCTAAATTTTAATAATTTATAGTGTTATGTCACACAATTTCTACTTCATTGGATAATCTTCTCTAATCAGTAAGTCCAGCTTCCTTAAAAATATTATTTTTGTAAATTCTTGTGTAAGTGGCTTGACCATAAATCACTACCATATGATACCTTTGCTTCTAAAAAACAAACCTGCCTGAATAAGTTATTTATTTAATTATTTGTTGACATATGATTTGTTGAGTTCATGTAGATGTAAACATGGAGCGCATTTTCATTTTATTCTTGTATTTAATTGTCTCATAGTCTCTATCCACAAATAAATCACTTATATTCCATTAGTCAAATCTAAAGGCATGTGCCTAACAGTATTTACCATTTCTCTGTGAAGTCAGATCTATTCCAAAAGTATTTCTGTAAAATTTTAACATTTTTTATTTTTGTAAGAATATAAGGGGCAGCTAGGTGGCGCAGTGGATAGAGCACCGGCCCTGAAGTCAGGAGGACCTGAGTTGAAATCCAGCCTCAGACCAAACACTTGACACTTACTAGCTATGTGACCCTGGGCAAGTCACTTAACCACAATTGCCTAAAAAAAAAAAAAAGAATATAATCATTTTTCTGACAAAGAATTTTTAATTTTTCAATAGCTAGCTTGGGATTATGAGCCCTCTGTTTCTATTACCTTAAAATACCTTCAATATCCATTATCATCTATCTTACTCTGCCAGAAATATGCATTGAATGTCCTCCCATAGGTATTGTTTGTGCTTTCTATATTTTTCCCATTTAGTTTAGACATCAGGGTGCCTATCAGTCTCTTAATATAAACAGACTCAACTTTCTGCTTTGTAGACTGATGTGTTGTGGTTTTTGTTATTGTTTTTTTTCCTTCAAAAAACCCAGAAATTTGTATTTCCTATTTGAATGATTCAATTTGACCTCTTGATTCAACTTCAAAGTGTTTAGTCTGTATCTTACTTTAGAACACATTAATAACTTTATAGTTTTTTAATCAAAATAGAATTACTTAGTTGAAGAAATTTCCCAAGACATTAAGCAGCTCACTTATCAAGTGTTTAACAAGATGCTTTCTTATGACTCCCTCTTTGACTCAAAAAATATACTCAGTTTTATTTAAGAGTGATGATGATGGATTTTAAGGGAAGGCAGAATTTAAGTTTGGTTAAAATGTCTTTCTTGAAGATTCCACATTTTAAATCAATTGTTTTTGACATTGGGCAAATGTTAAATGAGAACAATTGTCCATGTGAGATGTACAACAACCTAATGTTTTTACTTTGCTTGATTCAAATACACATATGTAAATATGTACATATACACACAAATATGCACATGTATGTATGTATATATGTACTTACAGTACCTAACATAATTAGTTCTGAATGGAAAAAGTGGAAGATAGAAATATTATGGCACTTTCGAGAGAATAGTTCAATAATCACAGAATCAATAATAGAATCAAAATGCATTGCTTAACCTTGACCTCATAGTCAATTATTTTGATGATTCACTAGCCACAACACTAGAACTTCCCATTCCTAATATTTGTCCTTTTCTAAATTGCTAATCCTTAACCTGAAGTTAATTCCATTATCTAATTATTCCAATCATAATTTTGGGTAGTTTAACATCACAGGAGAAAATATCAGATGACTTTTCAATATATTATAAAGCTAATGCTACCCCTCACTGCTGCCTAGTAGTGCATTTATTTTGTTCTAACTTTGCATCTCTATCTTGTATTTCAAAACAAGAAAAGAACTACACAAGGAAAATCTTAATATCACCAATAAACACAGTGTAGTGGTTACTGATTTAGAGCCAGAAATCCTAAAGAATGAAGTCAAGTGGGCCTTAAAAAGCATTGCTAAAAATAAGGGTAGTGAAGATTTTGGAATTCCAGCTGAGCTATTTAAAACTCTAAACAATGATACTGTTAAAGTGTTGCACTTAGTATGGCAACAAATTTGGAAAACGTGCTGGATTGGAAAAGATCAGTTTATGTACTAATCCTAAAAAAGGACAATGCCAAGGAATGTTTAAATTATCAAACAATTGTGCTCATTTCACATTCCAGCAAGGTTATGCTTAAGATTTTGCAAGCTTAGCTTCAGCATTATGTGAACCAAGAATTACCAGAAGAACAGATTGGTTTTTGAAAAGGCAAAGGAACTGAAGACCAAATTGACACTATTCTCTGGATTATGGAGGAAGTAAGGGAGTTCCAGAAAAGCAGATACTTCTGCTTCATTGAAAAAAAAGTCTTTAACTATGAGGATCACAACAAAGTGTGGCAAGTTCTCAAAGAGATGGGAGTGTCAGATCATCTTACTTATCTCCTAAAAAACTTGTGTGCACGCCAAGAACAGATAGAAGCAAACATGGAACTACTGATTGGTTTAAAATTGAAACAGGAGTGATGCAAGGCTCTATTTTGTCACCTTATTTATTTAACTTATACACAGAGTATATCATGCAAAATGCTAGGTTGGATGAATCAATGCTGCAATTACAGTTGCCAAGAGAAATATCAACAATCTCAGCTTCTCAGATGAAACCACTCTGGTGATGGAAAGTGAAGAGGAATTAAGAAGCCTCTTACTGTGGGTGAAAGAGAGGAGTGGAAAAGCTGGCTTGAAGCTTAATATAAACAAATAAGATATTGGCAACTGATCCTATAACTCTTGTCAAATGGAGGGAGAAGAAATGGAAATGGTATCATATTTTATATTCTTGGGCTAGAAGATCACTGCAGACAATGACTACAACCATGTAATTGAAAGACATTTGCTCTGGGACAACTAGATGGTGCAATGGATAGAGCACTAGGCCTGGAGTCAGGAGGACCTGAGTTCAAATCCAGCCTCAGACACTTGACACTAGCTGTGTAACCCTGGGCTAGTCACTTAACCCCAATTGTCTCACCCCCCCCAATAAAAAAGACACTTGCTCTTTGGGAGGAAAGCTATGGCAAATCTGGACAGCATAGTAAAAAGCAGAACCATCTCTTTGCTAACAAAGGTCCTTATAGTCAAAGCTGTGTTTTTTTTGTTTTTTTTTTTCAGTAGCAATGTATGGCCATGAGAGTTGAACTATAAGGAAAGCTTAGTGTCTTAGAAACAATTCTTTTAAATTATGGTGCTAGAGACTTTTGAGAGTTGCTTGGAAAGCAAGGAATCAAATCAGTCAATACAAAAATAAAATTAATTTATTCTATTCATTGGAAGGACACATACTGAATCTGGAGCTTAAATACTTTGACCACTTAATGAGAAGACAAGACTCATTGGAAAGGACTTTGATGTTGGAAAAGATTGAAGGCAAAAGGAGAAGGGGGTGGCAGAGAAGGAGAGGAATAGATAGTGTGAGGCAAACAATAAACAAGAACTTTGACAGACTTTGAAAGATAATGGAGGATAGAAGGGACTGGCATGCTATGGTCTGTGGGATCACAAAAGGTCAGACATGATTGAATGACTGAACAACTACAACATTTCATAACATATATTTATTGTTTCAGATGTTTTCTTCAGAACTTGTCTAAGGCTCAACTACAATATTGTTAACTGTTCAATATTAGAAACTGACATGATTTTATCAATGGAAGTAGCATTAAGGAAGGAAGATTCACTGCCAACTGTTTTGCTGCTAACCCATAAGGACCACTGAACCTTTGTACCTGGCTTATAACTGAAACCTCCTATACACTCGGCATGCCCCAATTAGAATGTGAGATCCTTAAAAGCAAGAAACATCTTATTTTCCCATTTTATATCCTTAATGTTTTACACATACTCAGGTTTTCTCATTATCCATCTAGGTCTTTCTAAATTGTTTAATTAATACACTACTTTTGCTGAGATTTTTCAAAAGTGCAGGTCCAATCCCATCTCCCTTGTACTCAATAAACTCTAGGGGCTTACTATTGCCTTGAGGAGCAAATATAAAAGGCCATGTTTGCCATTCAAAACTTTTTATAACCTAGTCACTTCCTACCATTGCAGTCTTGCACATTACTTTCTGACACATACTCTTTTAATCAGTGACGCTGGGCCTCCTCATGTTTCAGGAGGAAGACATCTTATCTCCCTGAGCTCTGGGCATTTTCTCTTCCTATCCTCCATCCCTAGAATGCTCTCTCTCCTCTGCTCTGACTATTGATCTTTCTGGTTTCTTTTAAGCCCCACCTACAATTTCAGCTTCTATAGGAAGCCTTCTCCAACCCCTCTTAATTCTAGTGCCTTCCCTCTATTAATTATTTCTATTTATCACATATATAGCTTGTTTGTGTATATTTTTTGCATGTTGTCTCTCCTATTAGTTTGTGAGCTCTTTGAGGGCAGGAATTATCTTTTGTCTTTTGTCTTGTTGTATTTCCTCTGCTTAGCACATTACCTGGCACAGAGTAGGTACTAAATAAATGTTGATTGATTGATCTAAAAATACAATTATTAGCAAAGGTATTTTATTTGTTGTTTTTCTTAAGAAATACTTAAAGACTTACAAAATTAGTAGTGTTTTTAAGGTAATACATAATCAAATTTTCAAGATTTTTTGATTACTGAGGTAATCAATGTTTATATTATATGTGCTAATTTTAAACAAAGGTTGGAATTAGTAGATAATGTGTATTAGAGTGGGATATAAGTAATCATAGAAATGATTTTTCTCCAAGTTTCCATTAAAATATGATTCAATTAGTTTTTGAATATCACAAAGTCTACCAGGCTCAAAATAAACATAAATTCAGTAACAGCAATAAGTATTAATGGCGGGGGAGCTAGGTGGCACAGTGGATAGAGCACCGGCCCTGAAATCAGGAGGACCTGAGTTCAAATCCATCCTCAGACCAAACACTTGACACTTACTAGCTGTGTGACCCTGGGCAAGTCACTTAACCCCAATTGCCTTAAAAAAAATAAGTATTAATGGCAGTTGGAAGAAATGGCAAATTGGAAGAAATGGCAAATAGGCAAGAGCAGCTTGACTTACACTCTAGGTATACCTTATTTTCACCTTCATTCCTTCATTCCCTCTGTCCTAAGGAACTTATTCATAACTGTTAGATTATTTTCCCTCAATTTACATTACCTCTATATACTGAGGATGCTTACTTTCTCCTTTTGTCCATAGCACTTGGTTTACACAGGATAATTTTCCAGTTGACAGATAGGAGTTCTTCATGTTTGTCAAGCAAAAAAGGAATTTACATTATATATTATGCCAGCAATGTGCTAAGCACTTTATAAATATGATCTTATTTGATCTAAACATATAAGAAATGTAGTTACACATGTTTAATGAATAAATTCACCAACTGCTTTAATAGAAGTATGTCCTAATTAATTTATATTTGCTGATAATGTAGTAGAAGTGCTACATAGTATTTTAAGTGTTTTACTATATAGTTGACTTTTAAATCCTATTTACTTTTCAATTATTTTTTCTCTCCATACCACTACTCCCCATTTCAACTTGGAAAACAATGCTGGTAACAAATATGCATTTGCAAGTAAACTAAATTCCTACATGGTGTCAAAAAACAAAACAAAACATGTCTCATGTTCCATTGGAAGTAAGGTGGTAGGTAGTATGGTTCATTCTTATTCCTCTGGAATTGCCTCACACGATATTTTGGGCATAACAGTACCTTAAGACAATATTCATTGTTGAATATTATTATGTAGCTAGAAATAATGAATGTGAGGAATTCAGAGAAACATGAGAAGATTGATATGAACTGATGCAGACTGAAATAATCAGAACCAGAAGGATCATGCACACAATTATGATAATAATATAAATGAAAACAATATTAATAGGGAAAACCTGAGTAATCCTTGGTCTTGGAGAACAAATATTGGAAGTTAAACTTCCTCCACATAATAGAAAGGTGAGGGACAAATGAGACAGCATACTGTATACAATTGTCAGATGCAATTTCTGATAAATTATTTTTCCCTTAATTCTTTATCTTTTTAATGAGAGAGTTATATCTCCAGAAATGACTATGATTTAAACACAAAATGCAATAAAACGACATTAAACTATTTGTTGTTACATTTTTCAAATTGCCACATCATAACATTCATACTTTGGTGGGAAAAAAAAAAAGACTTTGTGCATCAACATTCGTGTTTGAGAAACACAAAATGTAAGGAAAAAAAATAAAAGATGAAGAGTCCGTATTCTCAGGAATGCCACAATCAGCATGTTACCTTCAATGAGAGAGCAGGAAACTGATGTGCCCCATCTGCCTGATTATGGAAGTATCTTGCCAACCAAACACATGTTTATTAGCCTGCTGAAAATTAAAGCAATTTTTTAAAAATGGATTTAAACTCATCTATCTCTCCCTGCAGTATGAGAGCTCTCTGACAACATAATTTTGGCATAAGCATTACCCATAACCTACAGTTATTAAAAAATGAATAGTTCCATTGAAAATAACATAGCTACCACCAAGAAATTATAATATTGTTTACGCATTCAAATACATAATGAAAATTCCATGGCACTGAGATTGCAGGGTATGTATGGTTATCAGGCAGGAAAAAAAAATAATTTTTAGAATTTCCAAAAATAAAAAACAGTGCATTAATAACTAAATTAGATATTTTAAAAATAAGACTAAGAGGTAAAGAGATAATATTCTCAACTAGTATAATCCAAATTCTAATTAAGTGTGATTCAATATATAATTGTGTTTGCTTTTATTCTATTTCTAATGTTGTTGACTCTCTTTAGGATATTATTTTTAAATGAAATATATCTGAGAATTTTCTGGATTTACAAACAAGTTATAAATAAGTGATAACTAAATCCTACTGGGGGAAGGGGGGGTTTACAGAAACCAGCTGCTTCAGTCTTATGGCTGTTCCAAAAGAGATAGTTTAGTTTTGTCTGTCCTGTTGCCAAGCAATTGTGATCAAAGTTTAGAATATTGTCAAAAGTAACTTGTAGGTCTCACAGTTAGATGCAGAAATAAATCCAAGGGATCTCAGGGAGCTATTTCTATGACAAAAATGCTAATTTGTCTACTATTTGACATTTCAGAAATATGATTTTAAGAAGTACCTCATACAATTGATCACTGACAGTCATAATTAATCGGATATGATGTGCTGACATGGAGAATGGCCAAGTAGGTGAGAAAAAAAATTCACAAATAAATGAAGTTAGCCTCCAGTGGATGGGCAAGCTTAACAAATCACTTTTGAAAATAAAACAAAACAAAACAAAACAAAACTGGTCTTTCCTTTGAAAATTGAAATTAAAGAAAATAAGTCTTCCAAATTATATCCTTCTCAAACTTTCATTGATCCATATGTTAAATCCTATTTTGATAATATTGAGTTTCCTCACAAAATTTTCTAAAGTACTTCTATCTAACTTGCAACTCCCTTTGTTTCTCTCAAACATGACAGTGTAATTGAGGCAGGTACTCTAGTGACACTCTGATATCTCACTAAATGTCACTGTCATGAACTTTATTGCAGTTCAGAAGCAAAAGAGATGGTCAACAATAAATGTTTGACCTGTGTTCCAAATATGCATGAATGTGGTCATGAGGTGGAATGGAAAGAATGTTGGTCATGAAATAAAAAGTGACCTGGGTTTTAATACTATTCACAGATACTAGCTCTATGACCTTGGGCACATTCATTAATCTTTTTAGGTCTCAGTTCCATCATTTGCAAAATGGAGGTCAAAACAGCATTTATCTCACAGGTGGTTACTAGCATCAAATGACATAATGAAGGTAAAATACTTTAGAAACCTTAAAGCACTCTATAAATACCAGACCATAGTATTGTAGCTAGGCTCTGGTGTGGGGGTAATGCCCCCCATGACATCCTCCAACACCAACAGTTTAAAAAGTGGATATCACTGTGTGGCAGAATTTGGTCGAGAAGGATTTTCCCACCTTGTTCTGGAAAGAGGTAAATTTCTCCCAGAGCATGTCTGTCACCACCTACTCTACTAGGCTTTGGATATTACTTTCCGTCTCACTCCACCTCCTTCTTCTGTGTTGCGGAGAGGGAGTGAAGTTTGTCCCTCCTTGGGTTAAAGTGACTCAGCTAGCTAAAAATAAAGAGATTAACTCATGGATTTTAGCTAGAGACGATTTTTTTTTTTGGCCTGGATCCATGTGTGTTCTTTTCTCGGCAAAGATAGCTTAAAAATACAGATGATTAATAATAACAACAAAACATAAAAATGTGAAGACCACAGACCAGAATTACCTATCAAATAACACACACACACACACACACACACACACACACACACACACACACACA
>NW_020954557.1:28135117-28306871 GCF_900497805.2 Vombatus ursinus | reverse complement strand
ACACACACACACACACACACACACACACACACACACACACACACACAGACTCAAGTAGTTCCTGTTACTCCACCCAATCCACACTTTCTATGCAAAGAAAGAACTCTGAAAGCAATTAAGATCCTCTTAATCTATAAAAGCCATAGTAAAATAGCATTGGAATAATTAGTAAATTTAGCAGAACAGCAAAGTATGACTATATGCAAACAGGTTGCCAGGCAGTGATAAAGAGTGAAAAATTCAGCAGGTCTCAGCAATATCTTGGCGTAGGTACAGCCAGTCAGGGTTCACTCCAGGCATAAGCATAACATTCTTGCTAAGCAGAGAACTGAGAAAGAAAAAGCTTAAGTTATTCAATGCTTTTTTTCCCCCTCTTGTGTAGCATCCTTCATTCCTACTTCAAATGTGCTACTACTGTGATTGCTTATCTGCACCACCTTCTGTTATAGACAATAAAGCTTCCGGGATTGGAATTCCTCAGGTTCAGTCCAAACTATGTGGTAGATCCTGTCTCTTGCTTGCACTGTGAAGAGAATGGGATATCTCTTTGAGGCACTGATCTATATTTCCCAGGGTTCCTCAGTGATTTAACCTCATTAACAATCAGCCAGTTGGGGACTCTTCTGAACAGTCTGTTACAAGAAAATGCAACAGGATATACAAAAGATACCTCCCACCACAGTCCCATGAAGATTTTACTGAAATGATTTCAAAATCTCTTAATTTTCTGAAAATTAAATTATTTATTTTGTGTAATATAGAATACCTCCCCCACCAATATATCTGGTTTGATTTTTTTCAGTGGATCGCATTGATGTCAAGTAGGCACACCTACAGCTAAATGCTGTACTTTATAAAACAATTTTTTTTCATCAGTACCAAGTCACTTTATTGAGATGTAAATGTGGTAGTTTTTTGGTACAGATTATGAAAAGGTCAGATAACCAAAATATGCATGCACTTAAAGACATTAGGAGTCACTCCTACAGTTCCCAAGTGGGGGCAGGGAGCCAGGTGTGGCTTAGCGCTTCTCCTCACTGTCTCCAAGGATGTGTTTGTCAAAAAGATATGCCGTCATGCCACAATCTGGGCCCTTCGATCTGCGCAGGTTGATTACGTGATCACCCAGTTATTTGATGGACTTTACCTGTTCATCCAGGTGGTGGGTTTCGATGAAATCACATAAATGGGGGTCGTTCTTGTAGTGCCAGCTTGTGCAATTCCAGTACAGACTGATCGGGACATTTCTTTTTCCAAGTGCAGAGGACACTCCATTGCGTTCTGCCCACTCTCCCAGTCACCGCTGTCTGGTTTCTTGATGTCTTGCAGGAAGATCCGACCGCCTCGCTGGTTTTGCAGATTCATCAGCTTCTCATCACGCTCCCTCTCCTCGTGGCATTGATGTAGGAAATACTTGGCAAAGTTCTTCAGTGCCACATCTCGGTCGAAGTTGTAAGCCATGGACAGGTAGACGTAGGAGGTGTAGAGCTCCAGGTTGATCTGCCGGTTGATGGCCGCCTCCGAGTCCTGGTGATAGTTCTGTCGCACCTGAGAGGTGCACAAGGTCGTCATGGCGGCAGAGATGGCGGAGGCGGCGAAGAGGAGGAGGAGGAGGTGGAGGTGGAGGTGGAGGTGGCTGCGCAGCGGCTGCGGGTGAGGAGGGCAGCTGAAGAATGGAAGAAGTGTTGGTTAGTGGAGGTGAAGGTAGAGAGATGGCTAAGGGCGGCTCTGGCCGGAATCCAGCAGCGCGTTACGTTCAAGCACTGTTGAAGCAGGAAACCACAGCGACCCCCCTTCCCTGCGCTTCTGGCCTAAAACAATTATTTTTAAGGCTTGTATTAGAAGTCTACATCGAAATTTTTCTCCAGTACCTCACTGCAGGGATAGAGGTAATCCTAGGTTCTCATAGGCTGAGCCAGCAGTGCATAAGCTCTGAGAGGTCTTGCCAAGCAGTAAAGGCTCTGAATATTGGTGTAATAAATCTGTTATCTGTTACCAGCCCAACTAAGTGTGATTGATGAGATTATTCAGCATTATTGGTCTAGTAACTAGGGAGCCAGCCTCCAGACTAAGAAAATCTAAGTTCAAGTCTGGACTCTGACATACTTACTTCAAAGGTAGGTGAGTCATTTACCTTCTCAGTGCTCTAGAAAGAGATCAGGGGTTAGCAAACTGTGACTCAGTAGTCAAATCCATTGGCCTCTTGTTTTTGAATGGCTTTAATTTTTTTTTTTAATTTGTATATATCATAAAACTTTCTGAAAGTCAAATCTCCCCTCAGACTTTTTTTTTTTAGCACAGTGAACTAAGAATAATGTTTATACATCATTATAATATAACATTAATTAACATGTAAAAATCATTCTGATCTTGGAAAAGTAGGCTGAATTTGGTCCATGGGTTCTAGTTTGCTGATTCCTTTTTTCTAGGTGACTCTCTAAGCTTATACACATGGCTGAAACTCTGTCCTAAATTACAACACCATGCTCTAACCACCCACATATATTTATTTATGGACATCAGGAACACATTCAGGAAATATTTTACACAAAGATACAGTGGATCTAACACCAGTACCTAAAGGACTAGCAAGGATGTAGGCCCAAGGACAAGACATGCATCAAAATAAAATGTTCATGTCTCAGAATTACTAATGTCAAGCATGGCCTTGAGTAATTCTCTGTGTGTGTGTGTGTGTGTGTGTGTGTGTGTGTGTGTGTGTGTGTGTTACATTCTGGAGAAAAGGATATTATATGATCCCATAGTTTGACAAGCAAAATTCAGCTAAAAGGAAGAATGGGGGATACCATTTCTGATTATACTGGTCATTCAATATAGTGGAAGAATGTGAGCAACAAAATGTTACATAAAAGAATCAGGATTTGGGACAGATACATTGTGCTGTATGAATGGGTCAGGCTTCAAGAACTTCTTGGAGTGCATATATTGATTCCTAATGGACTTAGGGAGATGGGTTTACAGATTTAGAGATAGAGGGTATGTGGTTTAACTCCCATACCAGTGACTAGGAATGTACTTTTTTTTTAAAAAACAGATCATGATATCATGATGCCTAGCCTTGGTATAAATTTTTGCTACAACAATAAGAATTGTTACTCATCTCAGTCCTTTGCATTTTAGCACTCCTAAGATAATCTGGTATCAATCAAGCAGGTATGTTGATTTTTGATTGATGTTCACCTAATTCAGGCAGACCTGCTAGGATTTGGAGTAAAACCATAAAGTTGGAATCAGAGGACCTGGGGTAGGATGCAGGTTTTGCTATTTACTAACCATGTGACCTTGGACAAGGCACTTCAGTACTCTTTAATTCTTTTTCCTCATCTGTAAAATTGGTAGTTTGTGTAGAACAGTGGTTCTTAACTTTTTTTTTCATTTTTGGGTCCATTAGGACCACTTCTCAGAATAATGTTTTTGAATGATTGAAGAAAATAGTAAATTTCAATTGGGGGTTAATGAAAATAAAGATTTTTTTTATTAATTAATTTAGTTTTAGTTTTCAACATTCACTTCCACAAGATTTTCTCCCCATCTCTCTTCTACCCCCAAACCAAGATGGCATGCATTCTGAATACCCATTCCCCTAATCTGCCCTCACTTCTATCATCCCCTCCCCCTTCTCTCATCCCTTTCCCCTTCTATTTTCCTATAGAGCAGGATAGATTTTTATAAACCTTTGCCTGTATACCTTATTTGCCAGATACTTGTAAAAAGTTTTAACATTTGTTTTAAAATGTTGAGTTCCAAATTCTCTCCCTTCCTCCCTCCTCACCCACCTTCATTGGGAAGGCAAGCAATTCAATATAGGTTACACATGTGTAGTCATGCAAAACACTTCCATAATAGCCATGTTGTGAAAAACTATTTTCCCCTCTATCTTATCCCACCCCCCTGTTTTTTCTATTCTCTCCTTTGACCATGTCTTTCCTCAAATGTGTTTGCTTCTGATTACCCCCTTTCCCAATCTGCCCTCCCTTCTATCACCCCCTCTCTTAACCCCTTCCCCCCTATTTTCCTGTAGGGTAAGATAGATTTCCATACCCAACTGAGTGTGTATGTTATTCCCTCCTTAAGCCAAATCTGATGACAGATTCACTCATTCCCTCTCACCTCCCCCTCTTCACCTCCACTTTAAAAGCTTTTTCTTGCCTCTTTTATGTGAGATAATTCTACCTCTCCCTTTCTTCTTCTCCCTCTTTCATCCCTTAATTTTATTTTTTAGATATCATCCCTTCATATTCAGCTCACCCTGTGACCTCTATATATGTATTCCCTCCAACTACCCTAATACTGAGAAAGATCTTATGAGTTACAAATATCATCTTTCCATATAGGAATGTAAACAGTTCAACTTTAATAAGTCCCTTATGATTTCTCTTTCTTGTTTACCTTTTCATGCTTCTCTTGAATCTTGTATTTGAAAGTCAAATTTTGTATTCAGCTCTTCTCTTTTCATCAAGAATGCTTGAAAGTCCTCTATTTCATTGAATTGTCATTTTTTTGCCCTCAAGGATTATAATCAGTTTTGATGGGTAGGTGACTCTTGGTTTTAATCCTATCTCCTTTGCCCTCTGGAATATCATATTTCATGCCCTCCAGTCCCTTAATATAGAAGGTGCTAAATCTTCTGTTATCCTGATTGTGTTTCCATAATACTTGAATTGTTTCTTTCTGGCTGCATGCAGTATTTTCTCCTTGACCTGGGAACTCTGGAACTTGGCTACAATATTCCTAGGAGTTTTCCTTTATAGATCCCTTTCAGGAGGTGATTGGTGGATTCTTTCCATTTCTATTTTGCCATCTAGTCCTAAAATACCAGGGCAGTTTTTCTTGATAATTTCTTGAAAGATGATGTCTAGGTTCTGGTTTTGATCATGGCTTTAAGATAGTCCAATACTTTTAAAATTCTCTCTCCTGTATCTATTTTTTAGGCAGTTGTTTTTCCAATGAGATATTTCACATTGTCATCTATTTTTTCACTCTTTTGGTTTTGTTTTATAATGTCTTGATTTTTCAGAGACTCATTAGCTTTCGTTTACTCCATTCTAATTTTTAAGGAATTATTTTCTTCAGTGAGCGTTTGGACCTCCTTTTCCATTTGGCCAATTCTGCTTTTTAAGGCATTCTTCTTCTCATTGATGTTTTGGACCTCTTTTGCCATTTGGGTTAGTCTACTTTTAAGGTGTTATTTTCCTCAGTAATTTTTTGGGTCTCCTTTAGCAAGCTGTTGACTTGTTTTTCATGCTGTTCTTGAATCACTTTCATTACACTTTCCAATTTTTCCTCTATTTCTCTTACTTGCTTTTCAAAATCCTTTTTAAGCTTTTCCATGGTCTGAGACCAATTCATATTTTTCTTGGAGGCTTTGAATGTAAGAACTTTGACTTCATTGTCTTCTTCTGGTTGTATGTTTTGATCTTCTTTGTCACCAAAGTTAGATTCTATCATCTCAGTTTTTCTCCTCTGTTTGCTCATGTAGGAACATTAAAATTAAAACATTGAAACAAAAACCAATTACTTGACCATTTACTCTTAAGGTTAAGGTAGGGCTCTGCTTCCAATGTGGAGAATGTACTGTCTGAAGCTTTGGGAGTTTTGTGCAGCTGTTTTCAGACATACTTCTAATGACCTGTAAATTTTCAGTTCTTCCTAAGTAGTATGATCAAAGGAGAGGTGTTTACTCCTTTTCTGACCTGTGCTATGGTCTGTGAGTGACCACAGGCACTCTTTTCTGCCTTGCAACTGTGAGGAAGATTCCTTCTTTACCACTGCCACAAGCTCCACCATGCCAGTTCTCCCCCTTGCCCCAGGACTACCACCCAGATGCAAGCATGGGCAAAGCAAGAGAATCCTTCATCAACACCAGCAGACCCCCTCTGATAAGCTGCTCTATCCCCACTGTCTGTGGGCTGAGAGTTGTGGAAGCAGCTGCTGCTACTGTGGCCATTGCCCCAGGGCTGTGCTAGGGCCAGGGCTAGACCCTGCTCTTCTCTCACCCAGGTCTGACAGACCTTTCCCACTGACCTCCTAAGTTGTTTTTGGTGTTTGTGGGTTGAGAAGTCTGCAAACCACCACAGCTACCCGTGATTCAGTCCTCTGCAGCCTGCTCCAGGTTCACTGGGGCCCCCTCTTTTCCTGTGTGTCTACACTGAACTGCACTCCTTTCCTAGCCTGGTGCAACAAACCTTTTCCATTAATCATCCAGGTTGTCTTAGGCTGGAGATTTGTTTCACTCTGTCTTTTTGTGAGTTCTGCTGCTCTAGGATTTGTTTAGAGTCATTTTTTACAGGTATTTGGAGGGGCTTGGGGGAGCACTCAAACAAGTCACTGTTTTTACTCTGCCATCTTGGCTCCCCCCCACCAAGATATCTTTTTTTCACACCCAAGTTCATATATCCCCTGAAATCTAGCCATGAATCACTTGAAGGAGCATGCATCCTAGGTTAAGAACCCCTGACCGAGATGATCTCTAAGGTCCTTTCCAACTCCAAATCCTATGAATTTTCCCACCAAGATGGTAATTCTTCCTCAGGCTGGGGAGGGGTTGAGAGTGGGAAGATTACCTAATCATCCATACATGCAATTGTATATTTAATAAAGAACCTAAATTAATGTAGCTTTTCCATGTTTTTCCCCAAATCTAGAAGGACCCAAAGATAGATGAAATAATTCTAACAGTACCAAAGTAAGCATGTATTAAACATGACTCATATTAAAGTATGAAATATTAGATTTTATACACCCATACATGTTTCTGGTTTTTCCATTGATTTCATTTATCTGTTAGATTAATTTTTAAGTTTATTTTAAGCATTTAAAAAAAATTTTGAGTTCCAAATTTTTGCCTTCCTACAAGGCCCTTCTTTATCTATTGAATAGACAAGCAATAAGTTACCCATTATACATGTGAAATGATGCAAACATATTTCCTTATGAACCATGTTTTAAAAAAAAAGCAAGATCCTGTCCTACAGAAAAATTGAAGGAGAAGGGGATAAGAGAAAGGGGAAGAGATAGAAGGGAGGGCAGAATAGGAGAAGGGGTATTCAGAATGCATGCCATCTTGAGGTGGGGGTAGGGACATGATGGGGAGAAAATTTGGAACTCAAAATCTTGTAGAAGAGAGTGATGAAAACTAAAAATAAATTATTTAATTAAAAAAAGCAAAAAAAGCAAAGTGAGAAAATTTTACTTCATTTTGCACTGAGAGTTCATCAGTTCTCTTTCTGGAAGTTGATAGTGGTTGTCATCATGAGTCCTTGCAAATTATCTTGGATCATTTTATTTATTGGAGGAGCTAAGTCTTTCACAGTTGATCATTATTATAATATTGTTATTGTGTACAGTGATTTCCTGGTTCTGCTTACTTCACTTCGCATCAGATCATATGTCTTCTCACGTTTTTCTAAAATCATTTTGATCATCATTTCTTATAGCACAATAGGATTCCATCCCAATCTTATGCCACAACTTGTTCAGCCATTCCCCAATTGATGGATGTCACTTCAATTTCCAATTCTTTGCTACCGCAAAAAGAGCTACTATAAACATTTCTGTGTATATGTCATTTTTTTTTGTTTTTCTTTGATTTCTTTGAGATACAGACTTAGTAATAGTATTGCTGGGTCAAAGGATATGCACAGTTTTACAGTCATTTGGACATAATTCCCAATCATTCTCCAGAATGGTTGGACCAGTTCACTCCAACAATTGTTCCTATTTTCCCACATTCCCTCCAGTATTTGTCATTTCTGATAGGTATGAGGTGGTACCTCAGAATTGTTTTAATTTGCATTTCTCTAATCAATATTGCTTTATAGAATTTTTATGACTATGAATAGCTTTGATTTCTCATTCTGAAAATTGCCTGTTCATATCCCTTGCCCATTCATTAATTGGGGAATGGTTCTTATTTTTTTTTTTTAATACAAATTTGCTCAATTCCTTTTATGTCTGAAAAATAGGGTCTTTATCAGAGAATCTTGCCATACATTTTTTGATATTACTTCTTTGTCTATGATATATTTTAACAAAATGTAGTTTCCCTGAGTAACTCTTTTATTAGGTCCATTTTATAGCTCCAGAATTTCATTTGAGGCATCATTTTAAAGTGGTTTGGAAGGGAATGTTGAGAAAGTTTGGCTGGGTTGCTACCATTATCACACTATCATGGCTCAACCCCTAGATTTATTTTTAGACTAAAATATGCTCAACATGATTGACTTTGAAGTAGGAATACTCCTGAAAGAAAAAAAAATGAATTACCACTTCCAAATCTTCTTCTCCATAACAGAAAAGTTTTATATTGAATTAATATGCTTAGCAAATTTTGTCTTTTGTTCAGCTGTAGTGGTCAAGTCTTTAGGATTTAAATAGCCTATTGTTCACTGGTTCTGTGGCTTTCATTTTTGTGGTTTCTAGAATATTTTTGTACCCCAAAGCCACCTTCAAAACAATTTTCTTTTTTGACCTTAATACCCATCTGCTTCATTGTGTCCACAAAACATAATGGATTTGTATCTTGGGATCTATGCAAACTCAAAGGTTCCAGTCCAGAATCTAAGTAATATTGTTTATTCACACCATGTAGGACATTTGGAGGCTTATCAGTCATTTACATTTACATTATGTAAATGATAAACATTTATCAAGATACTTGGTCCATTTATAATGTACTTAGCACAATGTTAGGGGACACTGATCTGAGGAAAAATAAATTCAGTATGCTAGTAGGAGAAAAAAATTTCCAAAAAGGCTATTGAACAGGGATGCAATTTTATAAAGGTGAACTATGACAATGCAGGTATTCAAATAGAAAATGTTAAGGTTAAAACACATTTTAAAGTCAATATTCACTAGAATCCTAGATAAATGTATGTGTGGACAATAAGAAAACATCAAACACTTGAGGGGAAAAACCATATTTAGGAAAAATGTCCACAAGGAAGTGAAAGAAAGAGGAAAAGAAAAAAAAAGAAGAAAAGAAAAGAACTAAACTTTTATTTAATGCCTGTTATGTAAAGGGCACTGTGCTAAGAGCTTCACAAACATTATCTTACTTGATTCTCACAACAACCTTGAGAAATAGACATTATTTCAATAGCCATTTTACAGTTGAGGATAGTGTGGCAGAAATTAAGTGAATTGGACTGGGTCATAAAGCTAGTAAGTGTCTGTGGCCAAAATTGAACTCAGGAATTCTTGACTCTAGGTCCAGAGTTCTATCCGTTGAGTCACCTGACTCCATTCATGTAGACAATCAAATGATTTGACTGACAGGGAATTATTTCCCTTTATTTTTAATGATGCACATGATAAATATATATAACTTAAATATGCTAATGATTTGTGATTTATCTGAGAGTTCCCCTTGTGTGAGAACTCTGTTCACCAATATAGATCACAAGTCATCTATAACTAAAGGCATAAATCCCAGAGAATTTCTTGAGTTATGTGGAAGTCCATATAATCATAGGTTTAATCCTAGAAGGGACATCAGAGGTCATTTAGTCCAACTTCCTCAATTTATAAATGATAAAACTAAGACTGATTCATGTTGCTAGCAAATATCATAGGAAAGATTTGAGCCCAGGCGTTCCTGACTCAGTGGCTATAAGTGTTTTCACTATACCATTAACTGTCCTTTTGTAGGGACATTGCCATATTCAGGTTGTTCCCAGAAAGATAAGCTGAAGTTTACATATTAGTATTCTCAATCAAATTAGCAAACTAAAAGCAAATACATCACTGAAATCAAATGCCAGATGCTCAAGAATTTTGAAGGCATCTAGGAATAAAATGGGGAGGGGGGATAGATCATTGATTAAAATATAAATACATAACTTGTTTTGAAAAATTTCACAAGGCTGGATTACAAATATGACCTTGTTCATAAAAAGTTATTCAGAGGAAATACATGAATTTATAGAGCAATAAGTCATTTCTGAACCAGGTTAGCTTGTAGGCTCTATAAGATAGGTTAAACTCATTTAGCACTTAAATAAAAGTAGCCTATTGGGAAAAGAGCATATGGTTGTTGAAAGGGGAAATTATGATTGACTTACTACTTTTCTTAGATTTGTTGTAAGGAAAATGTTTTATAAGCCATAAAACCTTCTATAAATGTGAGTTATTTATTATTTCTGGAGTTCATAGTGGGGGTATATAGAAATATAGACAAAAGGGATAAAAGGGAAGTGGTTGATGAAATCCACTTTGACAATCAAAAAGCTTTTGACAAAGTTCCATATTAAATACTACATTAAAAATTATAATCAAGATCATGGAGAAATTTGTTTTGTAACAAATTGAGAGACAAGAAATGAACAGAATTGTATAGGCACTCACTGAATGGTGAAGTATGAAGAGTATGGTTCCTTAGCAGACAGTGCTATAACAGGTCTAATTAAACAGCTTTAAAACTGTTTTGGGGGGCAGCTAGGTGGCACAGTGGATAGAGCACTGGCCCTAGAATCATGAGGACCTGAGTTCAAATCCAGCCTCAGACACTTGACACTTTGTAGCTGTATGACCCTGGGCAAGTCACTTAACCCCAATTGCCTTACCAAAAAACAAAACAAACAAATAAAAAAAACCTGTTTTTGGTATAAGGACTAAACAGGAAACTTCAAATATATGGGTGACACTAAATGCCTCAGGTAGAGAAAAAAAATAAAGCCAGAGGGGATGTAAATACTGGTGTAATGGAGAAAGAACTGGATCTGGAGTTAAAGTTCAGAAAAGGGTAATGGAAATGATTAGAAGATAATGGAGCTGTCATTTAAGGAAGATTGAAAGAATTAGGGCACTGGTATTAAAAGTAAAGGCTAAGAATGAATATGAGCATTCATTTTTTTTTCATGAATGTCAAAGTCAATGAATACCTGTTTATAAATTTCCAAAATGCTGAGATAAGAAGCCTCCTTCTCTTTTATGCCTATTCCACCTGTCCTCCATTTGATATGATGCTTTAGCAATCATAGAAACAACATATCCTTTGAAACTTCAATTAGATAAATATAATATTATAATGAGAAATATTACCTTCAAAATTATTAATGTACCATGTGTAAAAGATAACAGATGAGAAATCCATTTACTCTATTAGTACCAATAGAATGTTAAAATACCAATATGACCTCCTTCCTCCTTCCTCTATTCCTTTGGAAGATGTTCTATGCAGTATTTATAAGAAGACATAGAAAGTCAGAGGAAATAAATGTCTGAAAAATAGAAATAAAAATTGAAGTGTGGCTTATTAGAGGGAATACCCATATCCTTGACATCACAGGTGTATTGAATTTTTAGTATATGCTGCTTAAGGCAGCATGTAATGTTTATGGAATGCACAAGCCCACATGAAATTATAGAAGGGAATGAAAATAGATTCCATGGGACTTGGATAAATATTCTAAGAGAATCAGAGAGGAAAATCATACTTTCCAACAGCATATTCTTGGAGCCTATTTTTGAAATAGAGTACTGGTATGAATTGATCACAGATAATGGTTCTTTGTAGCAATTCCTGTGTTAGTCATTATGTTTTAGTAGATGCAAGTGACTTGGAGTTAAGTTTCTTTCTCATTTGTCTACACATGTGCTTTGTGCAGTTCCTTGCACGTATTAGGCACTTAATATGTTTGTTGAATCTAATTCTTTCATGCTTCAAGTCATCTTAAAATAATCTTGATATTAAAATAATCTTAAAATAAACTTTGTTGACTTGATTTCCTATTCTTAAGTCACTTTAAAATAATATGTCCTTTTGTTTATGTATTCCAAATATTTTGCTGTTTCCTAAAGTGAAAGGCACCTAAAAATATTTTTTCAATTAAATTCCTTTGTGCTTTCAAGTTTTCTTGAAGTAATTTTAATATGTTCTTGTTATCTTGATTTCATATATTTTTAAATAATCCTCAAATAATATATACATATCAATACATAGGAAAAAATACTTACTTATAGGAAATTATAAGAAGAGAACTTTTTACAACTAGTAACCTTCACAAAGAGTTCAGTATTAAAGGTCTAAAGACCATTTATTTATTTGTTTGTTTGTTTTAAGACAATCAGGGTTAAGTGACTTGCCCAGGGTCATACAGCTAGTAAGTGTCAAGGGTCTGAGGCTGGATTTGGACTCAGGTCCTTCTGCCTCCAAGGCCAGAGCTCTATCCATTGTGCCACCTAGCTGCCCCTCAGTTAAATATTTTTAATGGATATTCAGATAAGAATCCATCACTGAAACATTTGATTCATTGCATATATTGAATAAAGTCTAACTTATTTTCTTTGCATTTTTGCTTCCACTGACCTGCCTGAATTAGTCTCTGAAACCATATCTCATCTTGTAGAGATTCGGGTTAATAGCCAGGTTTCTTGATTTCCCAAGAAAATGTTTCTGTTGCAGTTAAGTCATTAAGTCACCTTTTACTAAACTGTTCAGACAGTGTGATTTTCTTTCAACTAGATCATTAATGAGTCCACTGAGAAACTTTTGGCTAAATAGGACCTGGGGCTTTGGGGTTTCTGTTCTTTCAGTGAAAATAACTATTTCTTGTGTTTCCTCCATCTAGTTTATTTCCCATTCTAATAGTCCCTAATCTGGGCAGCAACATTTACTCTGTGGGACCCAATTATAGGCTCTGATTAAAATAAACCTGAGGATAGGAACTAAAAATAAGTAATATCTTTCTTTAGTGACAGCTTAGAAAACCCAACCCAACCCAGGTACAAAGTTTTAACTAAAGATTTCCATCCCTTTTTTGCCCTTCCCGTCTGTTTTCTAACCGATATAATGAGTTAAAATTTGTAGAAACATCTCCTTAGCAACCAAGGTGTTGTTACTTTTATAAACACTTTGTAGTTATGACAACAGAGCAGGGGGGGAAAGATAGTTTATGTGTCATCTTCAGGAAGGATTAAATTATATGGTTACGATCTTAAGAAATCTCAGAATTAGGAGGAAGGACAGGTGGAATAAAAGGACCAGAGAGGAAGTCGCTTTAGAAAAAGCACTGAACTTAGAATGAAGAGAGCCCTTGGATTCAGTCACGACTTTGACACTCATTAGTTGTAGCCATCTCATTTTTTTACTCTAGGAAATGAAGATAATAATAATAAAAACATCCACCCACAAGATGGTGATAAAAAGCATTTTTAACATTTTTAAGTATTATGGACATATAAGTTACTATCAAATATGATTCCAGAGGACTCTTGACTCCACCCTCCATAACTCAATTTTTTTCTTCTCCTAGGAAATTCCAGGATTTTATTACCCGCAATCTCTTCTTATTTCTTGAGGCTACAGTCTCTTCTTTCTCATATGTAGTATTATAATACCAGAATAGTCCCCAGGAAAGGCATCGAATTTACTTTTCTCCCTTAAAACAGTTTAAAGGCTTTCTTTAAGATGTTAAAAAAAAATCACTACTCATTGTGTCATATTCAAATACTTGAGGTGGCTTTACAGGGCTTAGATGTCATGCTGCCAGTGGCCAAGCATAGCTATTATTTTTACATGGGAGGAAGATAGGCATTAGGAACTAGGAGGTCTGGTGGCTAAGGTAAAAAGTCAATATAGGTAATAACAGCAATAATGACAATATTTAGGTCCTTGACTTCAATCTGGGTCACAGTTCTGAGGGGCGGTCCTGGGGCGAGGAGGAGCACTGGCGTGGTGGAGCTTGTAGTGGCAGTGGAGAGGAAATACCTCCCCCTTATCATAGCACCATGGAAGAACTGAAAATTTTCAGGTGCCTAGAAGTATCTCTGAAAACAGCTGTACAAACCCCCGAAGCTTGGGACAGTACATTCTCTACATTGGAAGCAGACTCTTACCTTAACAAAGAGTTTAAAACTCAAATAAGAGGTTGGGATTATGAGCAAGCAGCGCAAAAAGAGTCAGACTATATTATCTTACTTTGGTGACAAAGAAGATCAAAACATACAACCAGAAGAAGAAAACAAAGCCAAAGCTCTTATATCCAAAGCTTCCAAGAAAAATATGAATCAGTCCCAGGCCTTGGAAGAGCTCAAAAGGGATTTTGAGAAGCAAGTAAGAGAAGTAGAGGAAAAACTGGGAAGAGAAATGAGAGTGATGCAAGAAAATCTTGAAAAGCAAGTTAACAGCTTGCTAAAGGAGACCCAAAAAAATACTGAAGAAAATAACACCTTAAAAAATAGCCTAACCCAAATGGTAAAAGGGGTCCAAAAAGCCAATGAAGAGAAGAATGCCCTAAAAAGCAAAATTGGTCAAATGGAAAAGGAAGTCCAAAAGCTTACTGAAGAAAATACTTCCTTAAAAATTAGAATAGAGCAATTGGAAGCTAGTGACTTGTGAGAAATCGAGACATTGTAAAACAAATCCAAAAGAATGAAAAATTAGAAAACAATGTGAAATATCTCATTGGAAAACAACTGACCTAGCAAATAGATCCAGGAGAGAGAATTTAAAAAAAAAATAATCTGTGGTGATTGCTTTTATTCTAATCAACTTCCAATTAAATGAATGATTTAGCAAGTTAATCTATTCAGTGGGCCAGAATTTAGATGTGCAATGTAGTAAAACTACATATTTACATAGACATGTATATATGCACACCTTAACACAAACATATAATTGCATTGTGAAAAGTAGGTAGACCTCAAAGTAAGCATGATACAGGCACGAAATGTTTGTGTGACCCTGGGCAAGTCACTTAAATTCACAGTGCCCTGGGTAATTCTCAAAGCCTATATGTTACTTCTATTTACAAAATATTCATAAGCATCCTTCTCATGACCATGATTTGGTATATGCCTTGAGGATGGCAAAATGCACCAATTTGGATATCTGCTTTAGTACAAAAAAATTAGAAATATAAATATCCCTTTCAAAAAAAAAACCCTTATAAAGTATCCCAAAACCAAAATAATTGTTTTTGGTTAATCCATGTCAACAATAACCCTCTATTAATAAGGATGATTAAAAATGTACTATATTGTACTGAGTAACCTTTATCTAAGGGCTTCAATTTTGTAGAATAAATAACACTTCAATTTTAAAGATTTGAAAACAGGCATAAGGATTATTAACTTAAACAGATAGTGAGTTATTAAATATCCACAGCCATTTTGCACTTGGTATCATATTCCAGATTGCTAAGAAATTGTATAAAAGCTTAACTGATATACTTTTCCTTTCATACAAAATGAACAATAATTTCTTTTTATTTGTGTGAGGTTTTTTTTTTTAATCTTCCAACTGTAAAGATACTCTAAACCATGCATGAGGTTTTAAATGTTTTTAAACAGAAAAGAAACAACATTTATGTAGTGTCTGCTATATGCTAGGCACTGTGCTAAACTCTTGACAAATCTTGTTTCATTTTACCCACACAACAAGTCTGCAAGGTAGGTTTGTTATTATCCCCATTTTACAGTCCTGGAAATTGAAAAAGGTGGAGGTTAAATGACTTGCTTAGATTAGGTCACATAGCTATTAAGTATCTGAGAGCAGATTATGAGCTCAGATATTCTTCAAGGTTCTAGACACTGTGCCACCCAGCTATTCAAGAGAACAGATAATGCACACTTCGGAAACTGGGAAATGGGCAACACTAAACAAAATTATTAGAGTGAATTATTTCATTGTAATCAAGGCACTGTCAGATTAAGAGAGGCAGTGACCTTTAGGATGGTTCCATATTACTCAATTTTCAAGGATGGTTATGTTTGACAAGGCAAATAGATGTAAATTATAGCAACTGAAATATTCATTGAATATCTGCTATGTGCAAAATACTACAATGGATGGTGAATCATTAAATTTAATATTTTATAAAGTGACTTATAAAATATTAATGATAAATACAGTCAACACTGAAATTTACATTAAATGAATTAATTTTAACTCATTAAACATCGCAACTTTTTGGTTATTTGCTCTGTTTTCCATAAGGTTTCTTTGTCTGCTGATTCTCATTTGTTTTCTTTCCCTTTTATATGGATATATCTAAATATGTAAGGATTTTCTAGTTCTGCTTTTTTTTCCCATTTTTTCTCATTTTATAAAGTTTTTTTTTAATTTTAAAGAATTCATCATACTTATAGATCTTATTTACATTTTCGTATTATTTCACATGAATATATCATAATAAATTAAATGGGTTACTATGTTGGACATATATATATTCCTTTAAATTTTTTGAAATGACAAATATTACTACTATCACAATCATATGCAGATAACTCTTTTTGTTGTTATTGATTTCACTATGGTCACAGTTTATTTACAACACTGGAATTATAGGAAAGTCAAGAATCATGATTTTTTAAACTTTTACTACATACTAAAGCATACTGGTTCACAATCCCATCAGATATCAATTGATTCACACATGAGTTATTCCAAAGCTCCATTCTTCCCTTCTCTCCATGCATTTCATTGTTTTTAGTTAATTTTAGTAATTTTATAGTTAACATGTGGTACCTCAAAGTTGCTCTAATATGCATTACTGTGATTGTGAGTGAAGTTGATATTTTTTCCTCAATAATTTGTTAACACTTTATTCTTTCTCTCTGAAAACTGTAAATCCTTTGGAATTTATTTATTTAAGGATAAGAACTGTGTAAAAATTTGACAGTTCCTAATATATTTGAAGTAAGTCTGTATCTATTATATTTGGTGGATGGTTTTTCCCAGTGTTTTTTTTTATTATATTGATTTTGTTATACAAAATTTGTTTTAATGTAATTGAACACTCTATCTTGTTAATTATTTCTATTTGCTTAATGAAAACAAAATCATCACTCTATAACAAAAATACTAGTTTATTTCTTACAATTATTGGTGTTGACCCTTCCATTGTCCGATGCTTGATTCCCAATCTATTCCAAGGTCATAATAATTAGTCTGATGATGACATTTGCTATTCTCTGAATACATTTCACCCCTATTCCTTTAATCTAGGAAGTTAGAATACCTCATGCAGCTTACATATTGACAGTAAACCATGATTTGTTTTAGCCAGTGAAGATAAGGCCTGTTTAGAGAATGTGGGAGAGGATCTCTTATATTTAGGATTGTGGGTGACTTGGGATATTCTCAGTGGGGATCATTGGAACTAAATGTATTCATCGAAGTATCTCTGTTGTTCAAACCCAGATTCTGATACTTCCTAGCTTTGTGACCTTAGGTAAATCACTTTAGAACTCCAGGCCTCATATATGTGTGTGTGTGTGTATGTGTACAAAATACACACACACACACACACTATATATATACACACACATCATATATACACATTATGCACATGCATATCATATGTACACATATGTACACATATACATTATAATATATACATACACATATGTGCACACCTATACACATATATATGGATTGTGTATATGTGTATGCATGTGTGTATGTATATATATGTATATCTATTAAAGAACTTAGGCTATAGTAGATGACCTCTGAGGTCATTTTTAGCTTTAGATGAAATATTTTTCATAATTTAAAGTGTTGTGTGACAGCACCTCTTACTTTGGATGATGTTTGCTATACATTACAGTAAAAAGTTTGATGGCATACAAGCATCACAGTAAAATAATCTGATGATGTATAAGATAATTACGTGGTGTTTATAAGATGAAGTTTTATCTTACCAGCTGTCATTGTTCTATTCCTCACCCCTTGGCCCCAGCATCTTCTGTCCTGGAGCTGAGAACTGTATCTCCACAATAGAGTCTTTCAGAATCATATCTGACTTCCTGGAGAAGGTAATCCACTCATCTTTATAACTCCAACCCTAGGGACCAACCTAGTTGATAAGTAGCAAATGGGTATAGATTAGTCCACAATATCTTCCGCTTGTCCTAAACCTAAGACTATTCTTCATTTCACATGTCATCAAGCCATACAACCATATGCTTGGCCTGCTCCACCCACCTTTTCTGTCTCCCTGGAACCAAATTCCCTTTCCTGGTCATTGCTTCTCTATTTGTGTCTTCAGACATCAGAATATAAACTCCTTGATGGTAGAGACTCTTTTTCTTGGAAAAAAATAGATATAGATATTTACATACCCATACAAATCTATATTTGTATGTATTTGTGTATATATGTGTATATGCCCTACACATATATGTAGATATATATCTGTACAGGTAGATATATGCATATATGTGTGTATATACATCTACATATATCTATCCACATATACATAGATATAGATATGTGTGTATATGATATATGAGTATGTGTATTTGCAGTGATTAGCATGCTATCTGGCATATAGTAAGGCATATATGTGAATGTATGTATATGTACATGCATATATGTATGTATCTGTGTATATACATGCACACACAGATATGTACACATATATACTCATGCATACATATAGACATATTTTTTTCAGAGCTGCACAAATGAATTCATTAATTTGAAATGGCAACTTGGACTTAAAAAAACAATGAGATAGATGGCTATCATTTAATTAATTTTCCATCTTTGAAAATAAGGATTAAAATGCAAATAAAAATAAAGGTACATTACAACAAATTTATTTCTAGCCTAAAGGTCTAATTTGAACAAATCAAATAATATTTAAAAAGTGTATTGCAAATCTTAAAGCACTATATAAATGCCAGCTATAGTAGGAATAGTAGTACTAGTAGTAATTAATAGGGTCATCATTACTGTAGACTAAAACCATAACACTAAGATAAAAAATAGTATTGCATTGAAACATTAAAACTTGAAGTTTTATTCACAATTAATTTGGTGATAATTTTAAGGAGGGGAATACAGAGTTGCTTAAAATCATTTCAATACTGTTAAATATATCTTTGAAGAAGCATGATACATATTCCTTTAAGAAAAAAGTGCTGCTGATTCAGCCAGAATTTTGATTTATCCTTTCACAATGAAGAGGGACTTCACTTATCCAGCTATCAGTCCTTCTATTAGGAAGTACTTCCTAATCTAAGGGGGAAAAAAATCAAATGCATCGTTAAAAGAAAGGAAGAAGGAAAGAAAGAAAGAAGGAGCTATGCACTATACCCTACACTATACCATATTACAAATTGATGAAGATAGAATCTTGAAAATGTGCAAAATATTATTTCCCTACTTAATTATTGTAGTAATGCAGAGAAGTCTCATGCATCACTTTTTAAAATGATTTGCTTTTTGGTTCAAGAAAATTCTAGATGATAGAGGTTTAACATCCTAAAATTTATATATGGTATGTCACTACATAAGATATCTGGGCCCAGAATGACTAAATTATGAAGTGGTTGTGATTTTTTTTGCCATCACTTTTCAGTTGAAATCCCACTTTCATTAAAGAGAGAACAAGCATTGAGAGAATTGTGAGAATTTCTGTGAACCAAACTGACGCCATCTTGTAAAACTGACTCCATTTTGAGTCCTAAGTTTCATTTTCCTATAAATTCCACCTGTTTGCTAACTGTGGGAATTCCATGACATCCTTTTTCACATTTGAGAATGTCTGCCTGTTCACTCCTCCCCCCAATTTAGAAAGTTCCTGATTTTACCTTGAATTAGAAATTAGACTACATAATCTTGAATCCAAGTTTATATGCTAATTGTTTTCTTTTAATATGTAAAAATCTGTTCCCCCCTATATTCAGGGACAAGTGCCTTTCTGAGAGAGTTTGATCCCAATTTGCTGTGCAGCTGCATGCCTTGCCAATAAACTGATATGCTTCGAAGCACAAACCTCTGGTTTGTTTGTTTGTTTGTTTGTTTTGTTTTGTTGTTTTTAGTTATTGCAGATGTCACAGTTTTTGGCAAAATCCAGCCAGGTCAAGACAGGATTCAGACCCCCAGGAAGGTCTTTTAGCTTTCCTTGTGGTCAGACTTCCCCCCTCAATCTCAATTTTTATTTTTCTGAACTAAGGTAAGGTACCCCCACCTTACTGAGAAAGGAATGTTCCCTTTAAGCAAATGACGCTTCTTTCAACAGTAAAATATAGAAGGATTCTTCCACTACCACCCTGGAAAAATTTCTTTCAGCCTGGGAGCAGGGGAAAAGCATACTGTTAAGAACATTCACTTAAGGAAGTTCTTATTGGCCTGGAAACATGCATAGCTCTCTACGCAGGAATGGACTGGAGAGATGGACTGGGGTGACTAAAAGACAGAACTCTCAAATTACACTATAATACATAAAAATCTAAATGGGCCCTGCACATTTACTGCAAGTACATTACTGCATGTTTTAGAAAATTTTGTTCGCTAAACTTTTGTCTTTTATTGTATTGTCTGTGATCTGGTCACATTAGGGTTGCAGAGATAAAGTCAGATACAGAAGGGAAAATGATTTCCTGATTTCAAGAAATAAATGAATTAGAGAACAAATTTGTAAGTGAAATGTAATATCCTTAGTGTAAATTTCCAAATTATGGTAACTGCTGACAACATTTTAGTAGATTTTGGAGGTTTGCAGATTAAGCTTAAATTCTCTCTCCCCTATTTGGAGGGAAGGATTTCAAGTTAGAAAAGAGGTGGGAGTGATGAGGTTTAGGGGTTCAGGTGTGCTGGGACCCCAAAATCACAACACACATGTACTGCCTGAAAGAATTCAACCCACATATTCTTTCAGCCAAAGACTAAGTTTATTAGAACATTCGTCATGTTGGCCACTCTTAAGGAGTCTGAACATTAGTGAGCTATTGGCTAGATTATAAGAATCTGAGAAGGGGCTAGATTATAAGCATAATGGGCAGACTTTTAAGGAGTCTGAACATCAATGAGGTATTGGCTAGATTATAAGAATCTAAACTGAGGCTAGATTTTAAGAATCTAAGCCTCTTAATGGAGACAAGATGGACCTTATATACAGAAAGACTGTGGGAGGGACCCAGGAATGGCCAAGTAGTTTGGGGTGACTGGAGGAGGTGTCTAAGGAAGATTTGAATGGGAATGGCCATTAAGCTGGGATGATCAGAATGCCTGGGACCTGGACCTCATGGGCAAGGGAGAATGGAGCCTAGCTAGGATTAAGGATGGGAAATGGCCAGGGGCCATAGGGAGGTAACAGAATTGGGAGATTGGGTGTAGCCCAATGAAAGGCCATTTAATGGGATTATAGCCTCAGGCCCATGCCAGAGATTTGACCTAGTGGGAAAGTTCAGAATTTTTCCTTTCTGGGGTCCAGATCCCAGCCCCATTAGGAGGACTATTGATTCCATTGAGAGCACATTTAAGGCAAGTGCAGAATTAGGAACTCATCCCCTTCTCTTTGTCCTATCTGAAAAGGCACTTAGCACAAACTTAAGGGATGTTGAAGTAACTTAATGAATTTGGGGGTCCCACTTTGTAGAATCTGCATTAAAGGAGTATAAGAATAAGACTCTGTGAAAGATAAAAAGGAGAAACCTAAGCCAAAAACTCAGAAAATCTTGGCCCCTACCCAAGCAGCTCTGGTTCCCTTTGGCTGCTTTTCAAGCCTTACCTGCTCAAGCAGCCCTGGCTCCTGTTCAAGTGGTACTGGGAAACTGTGAGCTTCGTGAGTGTTTTTATTGTCACAGAAAGGGCTATATTGCCAGAGAATGGAAAAAAAAAATCTGCATTTTACAGTTGATATTTACCTGGTCCTTAAGAACTGCCTGTTAATAATGACACTTTTCTGACAATGAAAAGAGTAAAAAAGATTGTGTTTCGATCAGAGAGTAATTTAAAAATTAAAATTTAGTAAAGTTATGGCAATGGAGATTTTTAATGAAAAGGGAGAAGGCTGCTTACTCTACCCCCATTGTTGCCCGGGACTGGACACTATTGTGGATACTGAGAATAGATATTCAAATGATGGGGAATTGGGGATGAGGGGGGCGTTAAGAGATGACCAGCAACTAGGAACATCTTTTGGAGAGGCTGAAGGAGAACTTTCAAAGCCTTATATAAAAGAACTATACTTTAGGGAAAATTAGAAGTAAAGTCACCAAAGAATATTAAAAAGAAACAATGATTTTGTAAGCTCTTAGAAATCCCAAAAGGTAACATTATTGCAATTAATTGAGGTCATTTAAAAATTTTAGTGCTAAATTCTAAAGGAGAAATACTGTGAGTGAAGATTAGTTCAAACCTCTTAAGCTCCAAAGCTGGAAGATTCCAAAGCTTTAAGGCTTCTTAGAGCCTTTCCCTGTCTTTCCCCCAGGGTTGAAACTGAAAAGCCTTTGGGAAAGGTAAGAGGATATGGCTAGGTTATGAATACAAAAGCAATTGATTTGGTTTTGGGGGCAATTTAAAAGGAAATGAGAAAAAGTTATTGGGAGCTGGGAGTGCCACCACAAATCTTTGAAAATGAGACAAAATTTTGTTCTGAAAGTGAATAGGATAATTATGATAAATCAGAACCTAATACAAACTGTGTTTGCTGCATGTCCTTAAGACTTTTATTAGCTCTGTGACCTTAAGCAAATTACTTCACCTTTGCCTATTTCAGTTTCTTAATTTGTAAAGGGGATAGGATTAGCACCCACTTCTCTTGGGTTGTTTTAAGGATCAAATGATATAATGATTGAGAAATTTTTAACAGTGTCTGGAATATGGTAAACACTAAATAAATGTTGATTATTATTATTTCTGTAATTGAATGTAATTGATGCATACTGGATAACTCTATGCTTAATTTTAGATGTGATGAGCATAAAATGCCAAAGGTAATAAGAAGAATGATTTTCTATGTAACATAATTTGGAAATGCATTTGGCTGAATTGATGTGTGGAAATGAGCTCTGTAATGACTATACTATATGTTAGAACTTCCCTTCTTCACATGGGAGCAGGACAATGGAGTTACACAACACCAGCCAATTAGAAGGATTTCTGAGGCGCAAAGTTGCTTGACATAGCAGTGATCCTTTGCAAAGTGAACTTTAGATGAACTTGGAGATGGCTGCAGAGGCCAGACCAGCTTTGTACAGCTCAAGGGTGGCTTTGAGCAGCAACTGCAGACTCCACAGTTTCCAAACACCTTACTCCCTGACTTATCAACTTACCAAACCTACAGATTTCTTCTCCCTTTGTAAAGCTCCCTCCTCCTCTAAAAGCCTTTAGAAATGGCATTATCTCACCCTTTTTCTCTCTGCTTTGAGCAGATGAGAACTCTCTGTACCTCTCTGCTCTCTTGTAGCATTTTCTCTCCTCTACAAGGATTTTTTTTTTTCAGATGATAAATGTATTTGATTGGTGTATTGGACTCTGTTTGATTTCAGGTCCCTTTATGGGTCTGGGGGTCATTTGTTAACAACTGTAATCTGACTGGTAATAAGTTTTGTTTCATGTTTAAAATACAATATATTGTGCATTTTGTTATCATATTTCTAATTTTTTTCTCATATTGTAGAATATGAGAAATCATTCTTTCAGAAATGCTGTTAGACTAATTCTCTTTTTAATATGGATGCTGTTAGATTATGAATCGAGTTTTTAAGAAGTGATATAAAATACATATTTGAAAGCTATTAAATATTTAATGGGGTATATTTTGCTTAATAATAATAATAATAATAATTTTTTTTGGAAAAAAAAAGCTTCACAGACCCTTTAAGATATCCATATCAGTGAGGTTCTTTTAGATTTTTTATTCATACTATATTATAATATCTTACCAGGACTGCTGAATGCATGTTGTAAAATCTAAAGTACTGAAGCAGAGGTTCCCAAACTTCTTTGGCCTACCACTCCCTTTTCAAAAAAAAAAAAAATTACTCAACACTCCCCTGGAAATCTACTTTCTTTAATCCTGCAACATTTTTAAAATTTGCATCATTTCAAAAAATATAAAATATTTTTTAAAAACTGATACATCTTAAATTTCATAATTTATTGTAAATTTGTGTTTTTTTCCTGTATTGAACTTTTGATGATGCAATATTGCATCATGTAACTGTATAATATTGGTGTGGTTTAGGGGTTCAGGGGTTCTGGGACCCCAATATCACAAAACGCAGGTCCTGCCCAAAAGAATTTGACCCAAGCCTTCTTTCAGTCAAAGACAAGGTTTATTAGAACATCCATCATATTAGGCAGACTCTTAAAGATTCTGAACATTAGTAAGCTATTGGCTAGATTTTAAGAATCTGAACATTGACTTGATTATAAGAATCTCAGCATCATAATGGAGACAAGATGGACCTTATATACAGAAAGCCTGTGGGAGGGTTTTAGGAGTGGCCAAGTAGTTTGGGGTGATGGGAGTAGGGGCCTAAGGAGATCTGGATGGGAGTGGCCAGTAAGCTAGAGTGAACAGAACTCCTGGGACCTGGACAATGGAGCCTAGCTAGGACTAAGTATGGAAAATGGCCAGGGGTCATAGGAAGGTAAGACAATGGAGTGGAGATTGGGTGTAACCACAATGATAGGCCAGTTCATGGGATTATAGCTTCAAGCAAACACCAGAGTTTTGGCCATGTGGGAAAATCCAGGGTTTTTCCTTTCTGGGGCCCAGATCCCAACCCCATCAATATCATATTGTAAACAAATTACTATAATGCACGTATTCCTGTCGATGCATGCTAGACTTCTGGACAATGTCCAATATGCTCACCTGCCAACACTTGCTTGTTAAGAATTGTCAAAATACTTGACCACTGATTCATTATAACTTGCATTTTGTGTGTTTATTTGAAAAATAATGTAATTACTACAACTTTAATTCTGTCACACAATGGATGAAACATATAAGAAAGGTTTTTAAAAATTTTATCTTCTCTTCTTTCCATTTGCTTCCACTGCCCCATTATTTTTATTAATGCCCCCCCCAATTACACCTGAGGCTACTACAGCCCAACCCTGATCATTCCAGCACCCCTCAGGAGGCAGTATTGCCCACTTTGGGTACCTATGAAGTTTAAGAACCTAGAATTGAGAAAATAGAATCCTCTCTCCTATTTCTTGTCAAGGGGGGGGGAATTTACAAGTTTACTACAATAAAGAATGCATTTTCATTATTTGCCTATCAATTATGTACAATGATAAAATATCTGAATATTCTGTAGTGAAGTTATATTTTTGAGCTAACTTGATATAACTGGAATTTGGATTCAAGTTATTTTAAGATAAGGTCTTTGAATTTGAAGTCTATTGTTGCTAAGTGAATTTTAAGTAGACTATCATGTTTATTCACTGTATGTGTAATTTGTAGAACTCTAAAACATGTCTATTTTTAATTTATAAGTGAAGGATAGATTAATTATAATGTTAGGGAAATATGAGAAAACTAATAATATTCAAATCCTAAGCTGTGATTAGGACAATCTACTATTTTTGGAAAAATTTCATGGGACTGTAATTTTAAATTATTTTTGAATTTTGTTTATAGAGACAGTTGTTTAACTTATCATGCAGACAATAGTCTATCTTTAAAGAAGAAAGTGACACATACTGCAGTCTGAAAGCTGCTATAGGTGGATATCTTTCCCTGGGCAAAGTAGAGGGGATGATCTTGATGTGACTTAATGATAGGATCCTCTTAACTCAATTTCCTCATGGTGCTAAACTTTCCCACTTCATTAATACTAAGCCTGGCTTTTGATACCCTGTGAATAATATGGAATTTGCTACATGACAGGCTCTTAAATATGACTCGTTCCTGAAATTAAACAGAGGTAAGGGAGTTTTTGTTCTGTTTTATGTCAGGTCAGTCTATGCCTTTGAGGGGACAAGTCTGGATATTGTTATAACTATCTCCCTCCTTTTCCTTTCTCAGCATATTTCAATAATCAAGTAGGTGAATTGTAGAAATTTGTTTGATTCATAGATTTATATCATCACATGTAGATGTTTTTGCTTTTGGGGTCTTGAATCTATTAATAAATAAATTAATACTACAACATCTACATCCTCTGAATGGGGGAATTAGACAAAGTAATAAGACAAAGAAACAAAGTAAAAGTTTTCTAGTTAAATGCAATAGTAAATTTTGAGAAAGCCACATGGTCAGACCGTTAACTCTAAGAATTAAAACATATGTGTATATGATTGACTTTCAAATGTTTCTAATGGAAAATTCAAGCTTTGACTGTGTTAAGTTCTCAAAATTGGATAGAGGATTTTCCGCATATAATTGCATTGATAATTATAAAAAAATTATTATTTTCCATTTTAAATGATAATTCAATGATAATGGTATTATAATTTAAATGATAATTTTAAATAACAGAAAGGTTCATTTTGCAAGTCAGACCCTCATGAATTTTTTTTTCTTTTTTTTTTTTTTAGATGCTTATAAAAGGTACAGAGTTTAGGTAAAGAAAGAAACAAGTGTTATGTAAAAATTGAAATTCTCTGAAGTTTCAGGTGAAGTATGAGTTACTAATTCCATGTTCTTATAACTCTGCTGTTAATAGTTGTTGTTAATAATAAACTTTATTTTTCTAATAAGGCTTGAGCTGGTTTTCATGACACAAACTAGTTATTAGAAACTAGTATTGGAACTAGTTCTTGGAAAATCAAATTTAAGAAATTAAGTCTTCTTACTAGAAAATTTTAGCAGAATTATGTGGAAATCTCTAAAGTGACTTGGAACCATAGAAACAGAGACATGCCCTGAGAATCCCCCTATTCTAGAATGTTTAAGAGAATATATTTTCCATGACTACTATGAGGCATCTGGGACTCAAGAAAAAAGAAGAGCTGATTAAATAGGAGGAAATGTGGGAAAATTGGGACATTAATCCATCCAACTAGAAAACCTTACAAAGAATTAAATCTAAAGTGAATTCTGGCCCATTGTATTCTACTCAGGCAGGTTTGGACAGGGGGATCAATCCTTTGTCTAGATTGCCAGGAGTCAGGGGCGATTTGGAATTAAATGACTTGATCAAAATCATATTCCCCTTGCCCTTTATTAGAATAGGTTCTGCTCTCATTATAATATTCATTCTCTCTCATTACTTGTTAACCAGAGTCAATTGCCATCCTCAGGAACACCCACTCTTCTAACGGCATGTAAGCATTGAATGGGTTCCATGAGGGTCTTTGGCATTTGAGAGTGTCATTGACCACTTTTTTATCAATTATATACTAGCATGATTAATAAAGTAATTAATTACCCAGAAATTATGTCTCAAACTTTTTATATGTCACATACACAAGATTCAAAAGAAGCATAGAAGGGTAAACAGAAGAAATCACAAAGAGATTAATAAGATTAAACTGTGTACCTTCCAACGTGGGAAGATGATACTTGCAACTCCTAAGAACTTTATCATCATTAGAGCAATTAGGAATATACATTGACAGAGGCCAAGGGTGTAAGTTGATAATGATGTCATGATATCTTAAAAAAAATTAAAATAAAGTGATGAGAAAGAGAGATGTACTGGAACAAGAGGGAGTAGAATGGAGTAAATTAGCTCATATAAAAAGGTATAAATGAGCATTTACAATAGAGGGGTAAACGGGGATATGTGTGGCAGACCGCTTAAATTTTACTTTTATCAGAACTGTCTCAAAGAGGTAGTAACATGCACAGTTGTGTATAGAAACTTATCTTATTCCACAAGGAAGCAGGATAGAAATCAGAATGAGAAGTGGGGTCCAATAGAAGGGAGAACAGATTGGGTGAGGCAGTGGTCAGAAGCAAAACACCTTTGAGGAGGGACAGGGTAAAAGTAGAGAGAAGGAAAATAAAACAGGAGGGAGAGATAGGATAGAGGGAAACACAGAGTTGGTAATCATATTGTGAATATGAATGGGATAAACTTGAAGAGGTCTAGAGGTTTTGGGGTGCTCCTAGATGCACAGAAGCACCCCAAGATCACGGCACCGAGCCCTGCCTGAAAGAATTCAACTCAAATCTTCTTCCAGCCAGAGAAAAAGTTTATTAGAAATAAATCATATAGGCCAGACTCCCAAGGAACCCAAACATCAGCAATGCCCATAAGGATGAGCGGGCATGAGACAGTCTCAGCCTTTTGGGCATGAGAAAAGCTCAGCATCTGAATGGGGGCTAGAGTGGATAAATCACATATAGGCCAGGTGATGCCCATAAGGACAAGCAGGCATGAGAAAATGTCAGCCTCTAGGCATGAGAGATTCTGAGCATCTAAATGGGGTTTAGAGTGGATCTTTTATACATTTAAAGCGACTTTGGGTGGCCAGAGGAAGGGGGCGTGGTTGAAAAAAGGGTCTGGGTGAGAATTCCATTTGGGAGATCTGAGGGATTGAACAGACAATGAGAATAGATAATGAAGGGAACTGGAAGGAGGAAGTTTGCTTTCAAAGTGAGATAGAGAGCTTTCAAAGGGAAATAAAAGCAGTTTATAAGGAATCTAAAAGTTTAAGGTTTTTCTGGGAATTGTAGACAAATGGGAGCCAAGTTCTCTTTAGGGCTAGGGAGGAAAGGTGCATATCAAAAGGTGAGGCTAAAGCTTTGGAAGGGAGGTAAGGGAATCTAAAAGTTTAAGGATTTTCAACAAATGGGAGCCAAATTCCTTTTGGCACAAAGAGGCAAAAGGTCTCAGCTTCTGAAACTGAATGATGGGCCCCATAACCCCATCAAACTCAGCTGTAAAACAGAAGCAGAGAGTAGAATGAATTAGAAACTAGAATTTAACAATATGTTTACAAGAAACATACTTGAAGCAGAAAGACACATGCAGATTGAAAGTAAAGATCAGTAGTAGAATCTACTATGCTTCAGCTGAAATAAAAGAAGTAGGAGTAGCAATCATGATCTCAGACAAAACAAAACTAAAAATTGATCTAATTAAATTCTTTTTTTATATATTTTTGTTTGTTTTTGTTTTTGTTTTTTTTGTTTTGTTTTGGCTAAGCAGTGGGATTAAGTGACTTGCCCAGGGTCACACAGCTAGTGAGTGTTATGTGTCTGAGGCCGGATTTGAACTCACGTCTTCCTGAATCTAAGGCTGGTGCTCTATCCACCGTGCCAAAATTCTAATTAAAAGAAATAAATAGGAAAACTTAAAAATAAAACAAAGAAACCATCAATATTGTCATTAAAATGATTTAAAAAATTAGACAACATAAAGATTTAGGGTATGCAGCCAAAGCTGCACTTAGGGGAGAATTTATATTTCTACATGCTTACATCAATTAAATAGAGAAAGCTCAGATCAATAAATTGGGCATGCAACTAAAAAAAAACAAGAAAAAGAACAAATTAAAAATCACCAATTAATCACAAAATTTGAAATCTTGAAAATCAAAAGAGAAATCAATAAAATTCAAAGTAAGAAAAATATTGAACTATAAAAGTAAGAGCTCGTTTTATGGCAACAACAATAAAATGGATAAATAATTGGTTAATTTGATTTATAAAGAGAAAAAAAACAAATTACCAGTATCAAAAATAAAAAAGAATAAATTCACTACCAATAAAGAGGAAACAAAAGCAATTATTAGAAGTTATTTTATCCAATTATATGCCAATAAATCTAACAATTTAAGTGAAATCAATGCATATTTACAAAAAAATAAATTGTATAGATTAACAGAAGTGGAAATAGGAATCTTAAATAAGTCTATTTTAGGAAAAAATAAACTTATCAGGCCATCAATGAGCTTCCTAAGAAAAAATTCCCAAGATCAGATGGATTCACAAGTGAATTCTACCAAACTTTTAAAAAATAATTAATTCTAACACTATAAAAACTATTTGGAAAAAGTAGTCAATGAAGGAATCCTACCAAATTCCTTTTATGTGTTGAGGTTTAGAGTTGGGAGAGCTCTGTTCAGGTGTGAAAGAATTCACTTAGATCCTCTCCATAACCATTGGGAGCTTTATTGATGCAAAAGTAGTTGGCTAGCTCTGGAAAGAGTACTAACAACTTACAAAGGGACATTGGTCTGTTTTATTTTACAAGATAAGGGGAGGGGTTTTCATGACACAGGATAAGGAAGATGGATGACCGGATAGGGGATCCAGGATAAGGAAGATGGGAAATTTTATGACTCAGGATGAGGGAGATAAAGAATTTTTATGCTCCAGCATAGGGGGGAAGTTTTATAGTATCTCAAGATAAGGGAAAGAGATTCTAGGATGCCCTCAAGTTCAGGAAGGGACTCACAAGGTGCTATAAAAATAATCCTTAATTAAAATTTGTTTATTTAAAAAGCTTTTAGCTTTTTACATCATATGGAAAAGCAAAAAGAGAAAAAGAAAACTGTAGGCCAATTTCCCTAATGAATTTTGATGCAAACATTTTAAACAACATACCAGCAAGGTGATTACCACAGCATATCCTAAACATCACATGCTGTGACTGGGTGGGTTTTATACCAGGAATGCAGGGGCTGGTTCAATATTAGGAAAACCATTAGCATAATTGACCATACTAGTAACAAAACAAACATAAATAATATGATTATCTCTTTTTTTAAAAATTTAATTTAATTTAATTTTTTTAGGCAACTGGGATTAAGTGACTTGCCCAGGGTCACACAGCTAGTAAGTGTCAAGTGTTTGGTATGAGGCCGGATTTGAACTCAGGTCCTCCTGACTTCAGGGCCGGTGCTCTATCCACTGTTCCACCTAGCTGCCCCATGATTATCTCAATAGATGCAGAAAAAGCTTTTGACAAAATACAGCACACATTCCTATTTAACAAAAAAAAAAACCTACTAGAGAGCATAAGAAGAAATGGAGCTTTTCTTAAAATAAGTATTACTTATCTAAAACCACCAGCAAGCATTATCTGTAATGGGGATAAACTAAAAGACTTCCCAATAAGATCAGAGCTGAAGCAAGGATGTACATCATCAACACTACTGTTATTCAATATTGTAATAGAAATGTTAGGTCAAGTGATGAAAAGAAAAAGAAATTGAAAAAAATAGGATAGGCAGTGAGGAAGCAAAACTATCACTGTTTGCAGATGATATGATGGTATATTTGATGTATCCTAGAGAATCAACTCAAAAACTAGTTGAAATAATTGACAATTTTAGCTAAGTTGCAGTGTATAAAATAAACCAACATAAATCATTAGCATTTCTTTATGTCACCAATAAAGTCTAGCAACAATAGATAAAAAAATAAATTCCATTTAAAATAGATGTAGACACTATAAAATACTTTGGATTCTAGCTGCCAAGACAAAATCAAAATCTGTTTGAACACAATTACAAAACACTTTTCACACATATAAAGTAATATCTAAACAACTGAAAAAATATCCATTGCTTATAGGTAGGAATTTATTCAGTGCCATATCAATCAACCTATCAAAAATGTTTTTTAGAGATAGAAAAAAAAATCATTTGCAAGAACAAAAGTCAAGAAGATTAATACAATTAATGAAAAAATTTATGTAAGGAAGAAGGTGGCCTAGCCATATCAGATCTCAAACCATATTACAAAGAGGTAATCATAAAACAATATTCTGTCACTGGCTATGAGATAGAGTGGTGGATCAGTGGAATAGATTAAGTACACAATATACAGTAGTAAATGAACATAGTAATCTAATGTTTGATTAATGAAAAGATTCAAGCTTTTGGGACAAGAACTCCATATTTCACAAAAAACTGCTGGGAAAACTGGAAAGCAGTTTGGCAGAACCTAGGTACAGACCAACATCTCACACTGTATACCAAGAAAAAAATAAAAAATAGGTACATTATTTAGACATAAAATGTGTTGCCATAAGCAAATTAAGGGAGTATATAATTGTTTACCCATCAGATGTAAGACCGAGAAAAGAATTTGTGACCCAATAAGAGATGAAAATCATTAGAGGATGTAAAATGAAAAAATTTGATTACATTATTTTTTTTAAATTGCACAAACAAAACCAATGCAGCCAAGATTAAAAGGAAAGCAGAAAACTGGGAAAATTTTTGCAGCAATATTTTTTTTTCTGACAAAGGTTTCATTTTTCCAATATATAAAGAACTGGGTCAAATTTATAAGAATTTAAGTCATTCCCCAATTGATAATATGAAAAAACTGTTTTTAAATGAAGAAATCAATGCTATTTGTAGTCATATGAAAAAAAGTGTTCCAAATCACTATTGATTAGATGAGAAATACAAATTAAAGCAACTCTGAGATACAACCTTATATTTATCTGATTGGCTAATATTACAGAAAAGGAAAAATGAACAATGTTGGCAGGAACATGGGGAAATTAAAGACACTAATGCACTTGTTTGTGGAGTTGTGAACTGATGCAATCAATTTGGAGAACATTTCAGAACTATGCCCAAAGGATTATAAAATTATGGGTACCCTTTGACCCAGCAATTCCATTACTAAGTCTGTTTCCCAAATTGATAAATAAAAGGAAAAGTGACCATATGTACAAAACTATTTGTAGCAGGTTTTTTTTTTTTTTTGTCATGGCAAAGAATTGGAAATTCAAGGGATGTCCATCAACTGAGGCATGGTTCAACAAGTTGTAGTATGGGATACTATTGTGCTTTAAGAAATGGTAAGAGGATGCTTTAAAAAAAACTTGGAAAGACTTACATGAACTGATGCAAAGTGAAGTGAGCAGAACTAGGAGAACATTATACACAGTAAGAGCCATATTGTAAGATGATCAACTGTAACGAACTTAGCTATTCTCAGCAATACAATGATCTAAGACAATTCCCAAGGAGTTATGATGAAAATGTTATTCACCTCCAGCTAAAGAACTGATGGTATCTGAATGCAGAACAAAGCATATTTTTTAATTTTTATTTATCTTTTTCTTTTTTATTATGTGTTTTCTTTCACAACATGACTAATATGGAAATATATTTTGCATAACTGAACATATGTAACCTATATCACATTGCTTGCTATCTCAGGGAGAGAGAAGGGGAGGGAGAGAGGGAAATTATTTGGAGCTCAATATTTTTAAAAAAGAATGTTAAAATTGTTTTTATATGTAATTAGAAAAAATGTCTTAAATCTAAAATAAAATTAAGTAAAATTGGTGATTCAACATAAAGAGAAAAGAAAAAAATGTGAGCTGCTGAAATTTAGGAATGAGGTTTTTGTCTTTCTTTGTATTCCAATTCCTAAGGACAGTCCCTAGCACAAAGTGAACACTTAAATGTTTTTTGATTGACTTCCCTTTTCATCCCCATCCTTCTCCACATTCCTGACACACCTGACACATCCCAGGTTCCTATCTAGTTACTCACTCCTATAAGCCTTTGTTTGAAGTCAATTGTTCTAGCCTTATTTTCGGCCAACTGATGACTTAAAGTTCTTCAAGATCCAAAGGACAGATGACCCATTCATAGAGGAATGTCAGCAAAATAGATTGGGGTTTTAGGTCATGACATGATTCCTTTTATTCAATTTAATAGCTACCACTTTTGCCTACTCACAAAGCTAAGACTATTTAGGAGTAACAATAGTAACAATTATCTGTTGTAGTAGTAATCACAGAAACAATAGCGATAGCTCACATTTATTGAAGATTTTAAGGTTTATAAAGAACAAATCTATCTAAGTATAGCTTGAACTTCTATTTTCCAGTTATTAGATGTTGCTTTGATATTTTGGTGGATCTGTGATCTCCACAAAAAGGAAACCCCCTCCCATGATGCTGCTCAGAATCCTCCATGACTTCTATTTGTATTCCCCTGAAGGGCCCACTGTGTTGAAGTCTTCCTTTGTTGGCATAGATACCTAAGAAACCTCTTGTCTGTCCATTAGCTATCCTTTCTGCTTGCTGTCTGACTAAATCAAATTTTGCTTTTCGAATGAGTTACCCTTCTTAATGTGTTGCATCCTGCATTCTCTCATGAATTGTGCCTCTCCTTTCCCCTTTGCATGGCTCTCAATCTAAATTCTTTGGAGACTGTGATATCTCGTGAGTTCTAGAAATACATCACTGGAAAGATATTAGATTTTGTTCCTTTCTTATCTTTGTAACTGATGTTGGCAAGTAAGGTGTGATTTTATTCACACCTTATTATGTGGTGTGATATTTTTGCAAATTCTTATCATGTGTGAGCTCTATAACGTGAGACTGCCAAGCGTTCCATGAAAAGACATTGTATCTGGATGGAAGCCAGCAAGCTTTTTGTTTGACTCCACAAGGAATGCCTGTAAGCAATCCCTCTACTTAACTGCAACTTCCTTTTTGTCTCCTAATTTCATTTATCATACAGCTGTCAAGATGAGCATACTTCAGTTCCTCTGGCAGTCAGTTCAGTTGTAGGTCATTTGAAAAGGATCTTATGTTTAGAATGCTAAAAAAAAAAAGTCAATATTTATAAATAGTCTTAAAGAATAATTTCAGTAAAGTTGGAGGATACAAAATACAATTATATAAATCACCCATATTCTGTATATTTCCAACAAAATCTAGCAAGAAGAGAAAAAAAAAAGAAATTCCATTTAAAGTACCTATAGAACATGCAGAATACTTAGGATTCCACTCACCAATACACAGACAAGAACTATATGAATGCAAGTACAAAATTCTCATTAGAGGAATAAAACCAAATCTAAATAATTAAAGGAAATAGAGGAAACATTCCTCTGACCATGTGCCTTGGGCCTTCCATCTTCTGTTGGGCTTAGCATGTCCCCTGAGGGAAGGCAGCAAAGGGACCATCTAATTGTCTTCCAATTGGTCCCAAAGTGATGAAGAAAGTTGGTGGGGAATTAAACTTTATTCCCCTCATGTGTAGGTTCAATGTCTAACTCCTGCTGTGCCTATTTCCTGCCTAATCTCCACCCTTCAGAAGGAAGAGAATAGTGAAGCAGGGACCTTCCAACCCACCATCTGACTGTGTGCTTCTCATCTTATAATGCACTTGCCTCCAGTCTGATCTCCTACCTTTGTTGGGAAGAGGAGTTGTGCCTGCCACACAGTGATGAACATTTTCTTGCCTAGTTATTCCTTTCATATCACAATGCTCCTGAATACCTATAGATCATCATCTAAATTCCATTCCCCACTCTCATCCAATTTCCTATTCTCATTCCCTTCTACTTTTCCACCCTAAAGTCTCAACCAAACATCACCTAGCCCTTCTGCTGTGCCCTTGGGAAAACCTATTCCATAGGTAACAAACTACTTTTCATCCTAATCTTTTCCTTTCACACTCTCTCCATCTCTTAGTGGTTATTGAAATGTGGATAATACAGTTTCCCTGGCTATATTTTCTAGTACTGGCTATAGCTTCACTAATTCTCTTTGGCATACTGGTCAAGATAGGGGAATTGGAATACTCTTTGATCTCTGTTGCCACTTCTTGGTTCTATCCCTATCTCTATCACTTAGTAAGTTCTCTTCTTCTGAAGTTCATAGTATTCATATCTACCACCCAGTAGATGTTGTCTACAGACCTCCAGGTTATTCCCATTTCTTCCTCAATCAGTTCAATTCAAGGCTATGAATTTTTCTCTCCTTCTCAACTCTTGCCCTAATAATATGGGACTTAACCATATATATTGGCTCTCCTTGAAACATCATAGGGACTCTTTTTCTCAGTCTCACTTTTCCTCCACCCCAGCCCAGCTACATGGAAAAAATAGACCTACCCTAGATATTGCCATCACCCACAAATGTACCACCTCCAAGTTCAAGAATTCCAAAATCCCTTTTTTTTAACATAATCTATTTTACCTCTATATATACCTTAAAAAAAACCCTTCTCTTGATCTGCACTATGAGCTATAATCACATTAGCCACTTTCTCCTCTTTTACTTGACTCCTTGATGAACCAATTTATCTCTGCACTGACCTCATCCTTTCTTGAATCTCTTACCTCCTTAATGTATTGTCAATTCCTCCACCCACTTAACCTCAGTTTTGGTTCACTCTCACCATTTGCCAACACATTTCCTACACATGTCATGTTGAATGAAAGTAGAGAAAGTCATGCAACTATTCTGAGTGGGTTTACTACAAATTTATGTTACACAGCCTTAAGTGGGCCATCACTGCTGCTAGGCAATCATATTACACCTTTTTTACTAACTCTATCCCACTCTCCATAGTGGTTCTTCCATTCCTCTTCAATACTCTAATGTCTTCTCTTCACCTTACCTTCAGACCAGAAACAAAAAATTTAAGTCATTTGCCACGAACCCCCTTTTTTCCCTTTTACTCATTTCCTATCACTCAGATGCCTTCTGCCACTCTCTCCACCTCTATCCCTGTTTTACATTATGTGTAGCCTTACTCTTTACCAAGGCTAACCCCTTTATCTGTTTCAGTAATCCTATTCCATCCCATATCCTCCAATATGTTGCCCCCTCTGTTATTCCCTACTCTATCACTTATTTTTAATTTCTCCCTGTCTACTGGCTCATTTCTTGCTGCCTACAAGCATGTCCATGCTTCTCCACCCTTGGAAAAAATTTAAAAACCTCACTTGATATTTCCCTACTCACTAAATATTGTCGTACATATATATACACACATACACATACATATGTACATATATACATATACACACGCACACACACACATACACACACACTCATATAATATATATATATATATATACACACATATATATACATATATATATATTCCTGTCCTTTGAAAAGGCCATCTACATTAGGTACCTCTAATTTCTCTCATCTCACTCTCTTCTTAACCCTTTACATTACAGCTTTAGGTCTTATCATTCCACAAACACTGCCTTCCAAAATTACCAATGATCTCTGATTTGCCAAATCCAATGGACTTTTCTCAATCCTCATTCTCTGTAGGATGAGGATTTGACCTCTCTGTAGCCTTTGATGCTGTTGATCAACTTCCCTTCCTTGATACTCTATTCTCTCTAGTGTTCAGAACATCAATTTCTCTTGGGTTTTCTCCTACTCATTTGACCCTCTTCTCAATTCCCTTTTCTTCATCCTCCTACAAATCACTTCCTTTAGCTTAGGTGTACCTCAAGGTTCTGTCCGGGGCCCTTTTTTCTCTCTACACTGCTTCACTTAATAATCTCATCAGCCACCATGGATTAAATTATGCTTATGATTTTCAAATCTACCTATCCTTTCCCAAACTCTCTACTGACCCCCTTGCATTTCAGACATTTCAAACTGGTTGTCCAGTAGGCATCTTAAACTAAACATGTACAAAACAAAACTCATTATCTTTTCCTCTAAAGCCTCACCACTCCTATCTTGTTACTGTAGGCAGCAACCCCACCCTCCCAGTTCCTTCTAACCCTCCCTCCTCATTTGTGCCTACTGACTTCACTGTCTTCCTTTATGTTCCAAATGAAATTTCATCCTTTACAGAAAGCCTTTCCCAACCTGTCTTAATACTAATGCTTTCCCTCTGTTCATTTTTTAAAATTTATCCTGTTCATTTATAGTTGTTTGTATATTGTCTCTCCCATTAGATTATCAGTTCCTTGAGGGCAGAGATTGTATTTTTCCTCTTATTATATCCTCAACATTCAACACAGTGCCTAGAGTAAAGTAGGTGCTTAATAAATGTTTAGTGATTGATTAGAATATTAATTGGATTATCCAAGAAAAAGATGAGAGAATGCAATAAAAGTCACAATACTCACAAATAATTTACTTATTCAATGTGTCAAAGCATATTAAAAACTCATTTGTAGGTTCTATAGATATTAAAATATTGTTTTCTAAAGTACTTTCTTGACTCCTGGGGAAAACTCCTTCTATTTTTAGGTCATTTTTGAGTCATAAGTCTGAGGATGAAAATGTTATTTTCTTAGGAAAATGAGTTAAGGGTGATAATCAACCCTAACTCTTATCTAGAGTTGGTTCTCTGAACCACCAAAGGGAAGTATTATCTTTCATGGAAAGGAAGACACGCTCTCCTTGTTCCACTATAATTAGGTTTTCTATGTAGATCTCTGAGAACTACATTATTTAAGAAGCATTCATTAAACACCTACTATGTGCCAGACACTGTGCTAATAACTTTATGGATATTGTTCCTTTGGATCTTCACAACAAACCTGTCTTATTATATCAGTTCCTGCAAAAGAAGAGACCAGGAGGAATCAGAGAGTGATTTGGTTGCTTGTCTATTCTGAATGTTATCCTGGAAGTAGGTATTAGTAAACACTGTTTTTCTTCCCAGGGACTCCTATATTTCTTGGGCTAGAAAGTCATGTTGGAGGGCATCACAGACTCAGAGACTATGCCAGTTTGTTTTTCTCTCTGTCTCTCTCTGTCTCTGTCTCTCTCTCTCTCAGGATAAAATTGTTTCAGTCATACTTGAGTCTAAAAGTGCATAGTATAGTATTGATGTTAACATTTTCTTTAGTAATTGCCAGTAAAATTACCAAAGAATTATTTTATAGAACTAGAAAAATAACAAAAATTATCTGCAGAAAGAAAAGGTGATGAATATCAAGCAAAATTTGGGGGGAGGCGAAAGTGGGAAGTAAAGCACTCTAACAGTACCAGATTTCAAACTATACTACTGTAGTAATCAAAAATCATTTGGTACTAATTTTAAAAAAATAGAAAGATTACTCAGTAGATGGAAAAAAAACTTGCTGCACAACATATATATGTAAACTAGCCTAGCAGCCCTGTATTTGATAAACTCAAAAATCCAACTGCTGTGGGAAAGATTCTTTATTCTACAAAAACTGCTGAGAAAACTGGAAAGTAATGTAGCATAAATTAGACTTAGACTAACACATCACATTACATACCAAGATAAGCTTTAAATTGATAAAAGATGTAGATATAAAACATCATATCATGAACAAATTAGAGGACAAAAGGAAGAAATTATTTTTTATATCTATGGATAAGAGAGGGCTTCATGATATTGCAAGTTGACAACTTCTTGTGGAGAGAACTCCTGTAGGGAGAGAAGAGGGAATCACTCTTCCCCATGTACACCTGCTATGTCATTGAAGCAACTGGACTAGGAAAAAACAATGTATTGGGCAGAGCAAACACAAACACACATACACACATATTGATAGAGACAGAAATACAGTCTTCTGATGGAGGAAACATGTTCAAAGAATTCAGTCTGACAATCAAGTGTCAGTCTCTGGTGAGGAACACTTTCTGGGAAGCTAGCTGAACAACCTGCCCAGCAAAGACACCACAACTGAATTGACCTATTAGAGGGAGGACTTCCAGGCTTTATGGTACTAGAAGTTATGAGTTGCCTTTCCCACACATATACCCTATGTGTATGCTTCCCTGTTGTTGCTTTCTAAGTTTGAACCCACTTTTCCCTTTGACATGTTTTGCATTTATGATATAGTTCCCCCTAGGTTTATAGGAAGAATGTTTTATAGCAACTGTTTTTGCTATATAATCTTGTCAAATGCCTTTGATAAGAATTGAGACTAATGGATAACTATTTAATGGAAAGCACAATAATGACAGTTTATGAGTTACAGTGTTAAGTGTAGACCCATAGGCTGACCAATAGAACATCAATAGCAGCTATTTTCTGAAGAACCAACTCTAAAGTGCAAAAGTGTAGTGGGGAACCAGTTAAATGGTCCAATGCAAAGATCACTGGCCTGGAATCAGGAAGAATTGGGTTTAAATCCATTTGCTTGTAAGCTGTTACCCTAGTTAAGTCGCTTCCCCTTTGCTTGCCTCAGTTTCCTTAACTGTAAAATGGGGATAATGATAGCACCTACCTCCCAGAGCTGTAGTGATCAAATGAGATAATATTTTAAGGTGCTTACTACAGTACTTGGCACATGGTAGCCACTATACAGTAGATTTGATAGATCTAGATCAATATATGTGTATGTATATGTTTATGTGTGTACATATATATGAATATATATATACACACATATATATGTTGATAGATAAAAATGCTTATTTTTCAAACTCTTCTTAATTCTAGTGCCTTTCCTCTTCATTATTTTCTTTTTATCCCGTATATTGCTTGTCTGTACATATTTGTTTGCTTGTTGTTTCCCTCATTAGATTGTGAGCTCTTTGATGGCAGGGACTTCTTTTGGCTCTTTTTGTATCACTAGTGCATAGCATAGTACTTGGAACATAGTAGGTGCTTAATAAATGTTGATTGACTATTTCATGGTTTCCATGGCCAAAGAATTATTACCCATTTGTTGGTCTATTGGTGATGAGCTTCTCAGTATTTAGCTAGTCTGGTCCTAAGGAAGTAGACATACTTTATCCCTACAGTCATACTGGATGCCTTTCAAGTTTTATAGGACTGGTCAGATATGTTTTTTCTGGTATACCTTTTAAGAAGCCAGGGTCACATCAACACTATAATTATATCTCAAAACATGAATTTGTGGGAGTATTAAATGATAAGGAGATGTATTAATTATTAAAGTGAAAGTTAAGTTATGCTAAAATACACAAGAGAAGAACATGTTTATCTAAATGAATCTGAAAATGGCTTATTGGTTTCAATTTAATTCAATTCAACAAGTATTTTATTAAGTCTTTATCTACTATACAGGATTGCTAATTTCTGGAGATAGAAATGAAACCATTCCTGCCCTCAAGGATATTACAATTCAATACATTTCACATGTATACAGTTAAGTAAGAGTAAATATATAGAAAATACAACATAATTTTTGGAGAGGGAATAAACTAACAAACTAGATATTTAGGAAAGGCTTCATGTAGGAAGTGACAATTGAACTGAGCCTTGAAGGTAGTTAGAGATTCCAGGAGGGGAAGGGAAAGACAGAAAGTACTCTAGGTAAAAGAGACAGTGCCAAAGTATAGAGGCAGGAAGTAGAATATCACATGCAAGAGATAGCAAATGAGTCAGTTTAGATGGAAAATATAGAGTATGAGAAAGAAAAGGCAGAAACATGAAATAGATGTGAGTCTGAATATATAAGATGCAGTCAGACTGGAAAAGTCAAATTAGCCACAAAGGACTTATGAAAGAAAATGCTATCTGCTTTCAGAGAAAGAACTGGTAAATATAAGTATGTATAGAATGGTTTTACATATGCATATATGTAGGTGTATGTATATATATATGTGTATGTGTGTGTATATGTATGCATACATATATCTATGCATAAATACATATTTGTGCCTAATGGTAGCCATCTCTAAGGTGGGAGGGGGAAGATAAAAAAGGAACAAGAAGAAATTTATATCTTAACTTTATTATATATCTAAAAGGAATAGCTAGTTGTACATAATAAATTTACAGTTTTATGTACAATGAACTTTTTAAAAAATTATACTATGTTATGGAAAGTATTGTTTTATTCCATAAATAAAAAATTAAATAAATAGGGGAGTTTGTATTTTATCTTAGTATCAATAGGACATCACTGAAATTTACTGAGCAGAGAAGTGGTCAGACTTGTGCTTTAGGGATATCTATGTAGAGAATAAATGAAAAAAAAAAGACAAGAGGCAGGGAGACAAAAGCAGGCAAAAAGTTTGGTTGAAAAGTGATGAGGGCCAGAACTGAAGTGGCAATTGTATAAATGAAATCAATAGATTTAAGAGATGTTGTGGAAGTAGAATCAGGAAAAAGATTGTTATTGTACCCTATTTTTCTACTTCCTCATTCCAAAACTCTGACATTCCTCTAACCATAACCTTCTATCATTCTATCTATCCCTGTTTTTCATTCCCTCCTAAACCTTTTCTTCCCCTTCATCTAGATCTATAATCTCTCCAACCCTCAGAACATCCCTCCCTTTCTAATCTCAATGCTGTAGTTAACCAATTCAAATCCACACTGTCCTCTACTCTTGAATCACTCACCCCTGTTTCGTTTCACTACTCACCCCTTGCTAAACTTCAGCCCTGCATTACTCTCACCATTTCTCTCCTGTATTCCTATTCGTGAAGTTACGTAGCAGTGCTGACTAGGAGCATTAAAAATCTGTTATCCATCTTCAATTGGTATTCACTATGGCAAGGTGGTTCATTTATTATTACCTAAATGATTTTTTATCATATTCCTCACAGAAACTATTGTAAATCTTCTCTTTTCTCCTTAAACCTCCCACAATACTCCTTCACACCTATTTCTTAGCTGAGGACTTCACATTTTACTATACTGAGGAAATTGAGTGGTAATTCCCCAAGTTCTCCACTTTTCTCTCTAAAGCCAACAGGATGGCCCTTCCCTTTACCAAAGTCAACCACAACTACCTACAACTTTGTTTCACATCCCCACCATTCTCTATAGAATTCAAACTCGAACACTTCTCCTTCTAATTTTCCACCTCTCTCCTTATAATATTTTCTTTTTGATTTCCTTCCAACATTCTCAAATCTTCCTAATCCCCCCCAAATATCAGTAGGTCATATCATTCTCTCAAGCTATTTTAAGACAGCTCTTCTCTTTTATTAAGTGACAATTGTAGAAAAAGCTGACTATAATCATTACCACTCCTTTGCCTTTTCCTCATTCTTCAACCCTTTGATATCTAGCTTATGACTTCACTCACTTGGAATTGCTCACTCCAAATTTTCCAACAATCCAATTGTCATATCAGATGGTCTTTTTTTAGTTTTCATTCTTCTTGACCTCTCTGCTACATGTTATACTGTTGACCACTCTCTCTATTCCTGGATAGCCATTCTTCACTGGGTTTTGCTAACATTACTCTCTTTTAGCTGTCCTCTTATCTGTCTGTGCATTCCACTGAAGTCTCCTTTTCTGATTTTTGATGCATATCATGTCTTGACTAGATGTTCCCCAATCTGCCATGTTCCTTCCTCTCTTATCTCTCTAAGCTCTTTTCAATGGGTATAATTATTTTCTCTAAGCCAGTGAATTGCAGATCTATATATCCAGGCCTAGTTTCTAACCCAACTTTTAGTATTATATCACTGTCCATTAGATATTTCAAACTTGGTATGTGATAGACCTCTCAAATTTAATATATCTAAAACAGAACTCATCTTTCTCTTTTCCTTTTGACACATGGAGTGTTAATGCAGAACTATCTTGGGTTATTGTGTGATTTTTGAACATTGATCCTGTAATGCTAAGACTCATTTTAGGGACTTGGCAACTACTGCCAAAATCAAGAGGTTACATCTATCCTCTTTAAATGTACTAAACTGTGTTTATAACTTAACAAATATGTGTAACTAAACATGAGCAATTCAATATACAACGTTTTTTGTGAGAAAATGGAAATGAATGACCATCTAAAATAAGGTCCCAGTCTTTTAAATTTTCTTTTGAACATTCTCTATTTTGCTTAAAGAGAGAGCTATCTCAGCAACATGTCTTTTTTTTTTTTTTAAGTTACAGAAAAAATCCATTCTGGAAACACAAATCCTGAAACTTCTTTTTTCCCTCAGAGGGCACATCCTTTGTGTCCTGTATTAAACAATTAATGCCATTAGAGAATACAGAATTAATAGCTCTCATTAAAAGCATCTGGAAGATTTTACTGACAACCATAATGGTGGCCAAACTTCTCTGTCCAAGTGAAAATCAAGGTTATGTCCTCCATTTTTGCCTTTTAATTTGTTCACTGAGTTTTTGCATATCTAAATTTCAAATGATTGTACCACGCTATTGTATAAGACATTCAAGTCATTGCTTCAGTTTCTTTTCCCTGACTGAAAGTGGTTGTGACAATGAGTCATAGGATTATACACAGAAGAAATAAATTATAATTTAAAACACAAATTTCTGACATCAACTACATGATCAATAATGTTTACTCATATGCATATGTCACTTTGAGGTTTGTGAAACATTTTGCTTTCAAAAACCTAATGAGAAAGGCACAACTATCATGTAACATCATACCTAGCAAATAGTGAACACTTGTTGGGATAAGAGCAAGTTACTTGCTGACTGACAACTGTCACTAGGTAGAAACATAAAGGGTAGGCAGAGGCTGATGACCCTGACTATTTCACAGAGCTTATAGTCCTTATTTCATTCTGTATTTACATGCCATATTGGAAGACTTTTGGATCACACCATAGTGCCACCTCTTTTAATTGACTTTTTTTTTTAGCAGAGCTCCTTGAAATTTTGTATTCATTGAACCATAATCAGAGATTTAACAGTAGTCAAAGCAAATTGTCTAATCCCAAGTCAGATATTTATCTGGGTCGAAGCTAAAAAATGGTTAAAAATGTAAACAATCTTATCCAGGAGCAATCTTTTGGTTTTTCTTGGCCACTGGATAGTGGCGAGATGGAGGTAGAGACTGGTTTATAACCCTGAGCTATGTTTTTCTAGTTAGACTTCCATCTCCCAAGGAGAGGCTCTATAGCCACTTTAGCTTAGTAGACTGCAGAGAGCAAATGACCCTAAAGAGGCAAAATTATTGACTCTTAACTGATGATATTAGAGAGAAGCTCATTGACCATTAGGCTAATGGAAAAAGAATAGAAAAGTATATCAGAGTTGACATGGCAGAGGACAAAGATACTACATCAAGAAAGACCAAAAAAAAGTGACAGGTAGGTGGCACAGTGGATAGAACACTGGCCCTGAAGTCAGGAGGACCTGAGTTCAAATCTGGCCTCAGACCAAACACTTGACATGTACTAGCTGTGTGTCCTTGGGCAAGTCACTTAACCCCGATTGCCTCACTAAAAAAAAAAAAAAAAAAAAAAAAAAAGGACCGAAAAAATATGGATCTAACCAGAGGACACAGGCAGCTTCATGATAGCACAGATGTGAGTGCTTCCTAGATACATCTATATCATCCATACCTGACTATATGGGTTGCTGATGAGCACCCCTTCACACATGTTCTTTGACCATATATATTCCCTACATTCATTGACTGGAATGTTCCATGTTCAAGCATCTTAATGCTGAATGTATGCATTGTTTGCAAGGCAATGTGACATATAGTTTCATGTATATGTGGGGGAGATATTTTCTTGTCACTTAATTTGCTATGATATTTAAATGTTGGTCTTTGCTTAGATAGTATAATTAATAGGGTGCTGGACTTGGATTTAGTAAGACCCAACTCCAAATATGGCCTCAGAAACTTACTAGCCGTGTGACTCTGGGCAAATTACTTAACTTCTTTCAGCCTCAGTTTTCTCATCTGTAAAACAGTAATAATAATAGCTCTTACTTTTCAGGGTGGTTTTGCAGATCAAATTAGATAAAATAAGTAAAACATTTTGCAAACTTTAAAGGGCTTTATAACTATTAGTTATTATTAGTATCATTTAAATGTATATCCTGGTTAATTCACAAAAGTTAAAAAATTGAGCTTTTAGGCTATAGTTTTGTAGGGATTGTGACCAATAGAGTCCCTGAAACACAGAGTTGGGGAGAGAGAGCAATTGGGGGCTAGGCTTTACTCAGGTCAGTTTTCTTGTAGTTTAGGTTCAATAGTCAGACAAAATGAGACGCCCATAAATCATTTAACTGTTAATAAAAGAAGATTTATTTGGCCATAACACAAGGATGTTCAATGAAGACAGATACTGCATACATCTTGAGTTAATTCAGTAAAATGAAGATACCATGAAGTTCCCTCAAGTGTCTGCGGACTCTCCTATATCAAGGTGGCATGCTGATAGTCTAAGTCCTTGTACCCTGAGCCTACAAAGCCTTGGGGACTGTTTCAATACTTTTAGGGGAAAAAATCCATTTGCATAGGGGAAGAGGTGTTAGCAAGTTGCTTTTGAGGCAGGGCTCATATGTGAAGGAAAGCATTGTGATATATAGTAATAATAATGGTGCCTTACATGTATATAGTTTATAGTCACACTGTTTTAGAATGATAATGGAATTCAGAGGTCAACAAAGAGATTTTCTGTTTATTTGAATTACCCAGAGTGACAAACCTAGTAAATGTCTGAGAAGGTATTCACACCCAGATATTCATGACTCCAAATCCTTTATTCTTTCTGTTATACCATGCTGTCTCCTATATCTTTAAGGTTTACAAAGGGTTTCATGTATATTACCTCATTCAACCTTACTGGGGTAGTTACTATAGTTGTCACTATCCTCATTTTAAAAATAAGAAAACTGAAAGAAACATAGAAAGTGTCCTTCAAAATGATTTTAAAAATTATTGAGATTCACAGTTATTAAAGTATTAAATATTTATATCGCCTTAGGGTTGTATCTTTGATTGATCAGATTTCTTGATCAAAATGACATTAAGTAAATGGTTTAACTGAATTTCTCCCTTTCTAACTGGTTAGTTTCTTTTTATTTGAATATTCTCTCTCAGGAGTCATTAGCACAAACATATACAAGGAGAAATATTTTCAATTGAATATCATTTGCTGTGGTAAGTCATCATTGTTTCATTGCCTTCCTCGAAATGAAACTGACATCTAGCTATATGACTTTATGATTCTTTAATCAGTTATGCCAGGAGCTGTACAAATTCTAAAATAAACACCTATTTAGAAATATATAGATTTCAGGAGATGTCTATATAGAAATATATAAACTTCAGAGAAAGTTAGCTCAGTGGATCAGATATTATGTGACTCTAATATAGTTAGAGTTTCAAACTGTTTTCAAAACTTATTTTAGTCACTCTTTTTATTTTTATTTAACTTTTGTTCTCTATTGTATGAGAAGTTGAACTTTTGGTCATCAATTATCTTTAGAACTTTACTTTTTTTTGGACATTTGCTACAACTCCTTCATTCTTCAAATTCATACCTCTTCTACTTTTAAAGAAAATTATTTGAATTTGTTTCATATTCGTGCTACATTTTTGTAGCACTTACTATGTACTAGGCAATCTGCTAAAATGCTTTAAAATTATCTCGTTTAATCCTTACAACAACCTTGTGATGTAGGTGGTATTATACTCATTATACAGATGAGGAAATTGAGGCAAACAGAAATGAAGTGATTTGCTTGGGACCATGCAGATAGCAAGTTTCTGAGGCCAGATTTTAACAAGGTCTTCCAAGTACTATACCCACTACTTTACCTAGCTGCCACTAGATCACTCTATAATTTTACATTTTACTTGCCAGCAAAACGGTCTACTTGACATTCATAAAAATCGCATTATTTCAGAACTGAAAGGAACCTCAACTGCTGACTGCTCTAACCTAGACCTGAAATGAATCCCCACTATAACATATCCAACAAGTAATAACTTAGCCTCCACTTGAAAACCTCCAAGTAGATGGGACCCACTGTCTTTCTAGGAAGCTCACTGCTCTTTTAGAAAGTGCTAATTGTTAAGTTCATGCCTCTTGTTCAAATTATTACGTCTCTGTTTCATTATAATTAACTTCTTTTTTTCAAAGCACAAAATTTTACATTTAATTTAATTTAATTTAATTTTATTTTCAATTCTATTTTCTCTTCATTCCTGTACTCCCTCCACTTTTCATTGAAAAGGCAAGAAATATGATGTCTATTATACATATGAAGTCATATTGACCATGTTCCACAAAAAAGAAGGCAAGGAGAATTTTAAAAAGAAGTATGCTTCAATATGTCCTCTGAAACCATCAGTTCTCCATATGAAAATGAGTAGTATTTTACATCATGAGTTCTTTGGCGTTGTGGTGAATCTTTATATTCATCAGATTTACTAGATCTTTCACAGTTGATTATCTTTATTATATTGCCATTACTGTATAGATTGTTTTGGTTCTGTTCACTTTGATTTTCCACAGTTAATATAAATCTTTCCAGTTATTTTTTCTAAAATCTCTTCTTTCATCATTTACTATAGAACAATAGAATCCCATCACATTCATACACTATAATTGTTCAACCATTCCCCAAATGATGGGCATCCCCTCAATTTTCCATCCTTTGTTACCTCAAAAAGAGCTGCTATAAATATTTTTGTACATACCTCATAATTAATTTCAATAGATTTTTATTTGTTCGTATCTACACATTTGGTTGATTACAAAGAGGAAATTAACTGTATGCTTCTTGATAGTAGGTGTGGTTGTATTATTTAAATTTAGAGTACAGTAGAGTGCCTGGACTGTAGTAAAGGCTCAATGAATGAATGAATGTTGATTGATTGATTGATTAAAACCAAATGAATGGTTATCAATTTACAAATATTTGTTTATTACCTAGGTATATATATATATATATATATATATATATATATATATATATATATATAGTCCTATGAGAGAAGACAAATTAAATATCATCAGGCATGGTTCTAGCCGTCTAAGAGTTTATGATCTAGTTGAGCAGACAAAACAAATGTTATAATAAACAGGCCATTCAGTACTAATTGTAAGGTACTATCTTTCAAGTGAAAAAAAAACTCAATTGGAAAAATTTGGAGAGTTTAATCAAAATTGTTTTATTTTGCACTATCTTTGCCCCAAATTCTTAGTTTTTTCTCACATATACAGATCAAACAACAAAGTCATTCAATCTGTTAGCATATCCCTACTCCCTCGTTTTTAGTGAATTAGCTAAAACTTCTTATCTTCATCTATTTCTGACTGGCAATCTTTCCTGTGTGCATTGGCTATTGCTTTTTTTTCTTTAATAATACAGATGAAGTGACTAAGGGTCTTACTAGGAAAGATATATGGAATTTTGTCAAGGTATTCATTAATCCCAGTGTATTATGCATGGTTATTTACACCTACAATTCTTTTTTTTAAGTTACTGTTTACATGCAACTATAATGATGCTACTTGTCCCTGAATAGTAAGACATGTTTTGAGCTGTCCCCACTCACATCTCTCTGCTGCTGTAGACTTGAAATCACTGAGCCATAATCTTCTAAATTTTCCTATTCTTCAACCATGAGGAGACATTTAGGGATAAAGAAGTAGTTAGTGACTGTTAAACAAGACAGGTAACTAACTGTTCCATCTAGGCATCAAGTCTGAATGTTTGTCCTGGTTAGAATCCAACTCAAAGTACTGAGTAAGCCTTGTATTGATACCCCTTTTAGTTAGGATTAGAAATAACTACAAGCTTGTGATAGCAAAGGGCAAACCTCAGGAGTTTTAGAGGTTTAAATGCACCAAAAAGTTTGACTTTGCTTATTAAAACTCACCATACCTCTTAGGTCTGCAAAAATTTTCCTAGAAACAGCCTCTTAAATAGAAGCTTTCTTATTAGATTGCTGGTACATCCTTTTTCCCTCCAGGCTAGAAACACTGTTCAAGACAGCCTTTCTAATGGTATCACTTCTGTTTTTGAAACCTAGGAACTGCAAACATATATGAAAATATAAGAAACTATAAACTGTTACAAGTTAACAAGTTTTGTAAAACTTCACACAATGATGCAAAGTTAAAATGATTCCATTTTAAAGGAATAGTCTTAGCTTGAATTAGTTCTTCCATTTTTCTTAATTTCTGGGTGTAATTCACAAAAGTCAAGAAGAACCATCCCATTATCTTGTCCCATAGCAAATATGTTTATGTTATACAGGGTTGCTGATTTCTACCATAGCCATCCTATGAAATTTCAGAGAAAAAATGTAAATAAAGTCACTTGCTAAGAGCCAAATTAAAATGATAAAATTAACTTCATAGATAATTTCTAGCTGACTAGGTTAAAAGTAAACTTCTTCATCTGGTGCAATTTTACATCAGCCTGGTGTACACGTTGTTTGTCCATTAACATAAATCAGCACTCCTTTTGGCTTTGACTTAGCAAACAGCATGCTCAATATGCAGTCCAAAATAACTTCAACATGCAGAATACAAGCCACAGAAGCAGAACAGAGGTCACAACTTTAATGCCTGCCTCACAGAGATAATGTGACAATGAAACCTGAGAACTAACATAATCATTACTTAGCTTGAAATTTCATGTGCAGATGAGCACCAAAAAGATAGCCCAGAAGCTTTTTTTGAGTGTAGACCTTATTCTCAGGACAATGTTTCTTTGGAACATTTAAGATGTAGGCAATATTTCTGCTGAAGGGTGGTAGATGTCAGACATAGCAAAGCTTCTTCAGAGCCAGGTGACTCAGTGGATAGATTTATGGTCCTGGAGTCAGGAATACGTGAATTAAGTTCTGGCTTTAGACATTCACTTACTAGCTATTGACTCTGGGCAACTCACATAACCTCTTTCTGCCTCAGTTTCCTTATCTGTAAAATGTGGATCACATTAGCACCTATCTCCCAGTGCTGTTGTGAAGATCTACTGAGATAACATTTGTAAAGTGCTTAGCACAGTGCCTGGCACAAAGTATGAGCTTGATCAATGCTTGTTTCCTTCCTTCTTTCCTCACATATAGGAAAGGTGGCATTAGCAAAATATCTTTCAGCTTATGTCCCTGTTCAAGTATCACCAAAGAACTTTAGGTTCCCCACATAAATAAAATTATTAGTTTTTGGAAGGACCATTTCTCACATGGCTCTGTTTACCATTTCCATAAAGGGATTGTGGCGGGAAGATTAGGAATAGAGAAAGCAGGTATTAGACACTCTGCCTCTTTAAAGTTGTCAGCCCTTTAGACCTTAGCAGGTTTAAAAAAAAATCTCTTTTGAAACAGCTTAATCAATTTCCCTCTCCATGGGGCCATGTAGGCTACAAGTAATGTGGAAATTATTTTCTTTAGGAGCCAGACTTAATGCTTTTCTTCTGTTACTAATAGAATGAAAAAGCTTTCCCTTTTTCATCATTATAAGAACAGCAGGATTCTGAATGTCAGAAGAAATTTCATCCAATAAGAAGAGTGATGATAATTGCACTCCCTCTAAAACTACACTTTCTATAATTCTTTCTACTCACAATTTTCTCATTTAGTTTTCTGTTTGCAAACAGCTTGTTATGAGTAGGACTTTGATGTTTCTTTAACTCTTTGGAGTAATGTTCTTATGTTGCTAAAACAGCCGATTGAATCGATTCCGTCAAACTATATTCATTTAGTGAAAGACAGAAAAAGAGGGAGTAAACTGATCCCTCAAGATGTCAGGACTAAGGAAACTTACCTGTTTTACTTGATTATATTCATTTGTGTTCATTCTTCGTGAAGCTCCTTGTCTCATCAGTCAGAGAACGTACATTTAAATTCTGCCTCTTATATTCACTACCTGTATGACCTTGGGGACAACTTTTAAAATCTCTGCATCTGAGTTTCCTTATCTTTAAAATGTGGAAATTGAACTAAATAACTTCTGAGGTTCCTTCTAGCTCTAATTCTAACTCCAACTCTGATCTGATATGCATTTAGTATGTTGGAAATAGAAAAAAAAAAGATCTATACTGTAATTATTTTAATGATGTTAGAAATAATTAAGAGAACTAGAAGCAGTCTAGCAGTCCAAGAAAATTATTCTATTCTTTCATGTCCCTTTTGGGAGAAGGTAGAGAATACATCACAACCATGCATACTAAATGATAATTTTGGTCAAAATGAAATAACTTATGAAATTATTTGAGAATCTGTTTTGCCTTTGAAAGTATATTTTACATGTGAGGATGTGAAATGCTTATTAAATTTTAATATGGGGACAGCTAGGTGGCACAGTGGATAGAGCACTGGCCCTGGAGTCAGGAGAACCTGAGTTCAAATCCAGTCTCAGACCAGACACTTGACACTTACTAGCTATGTGACCCTAGGCAATCTCTCAACCCCAATTGCCTTGCCAAAAAAAAAATTAATATGGCAAACTTAAACAATAGCTTCCTTATCAATATTAACAATGTTCAAAAAAGACTTTAATAAATGAGAACATTAGATTGAATCAAATAGAATGAGGTTTGATAAGGATAAATTTAGGGGTGTGTGTATGTTTTAGTGTGTGTAAGTTCATTTCTATAAAAACACAAGTTATATACATGTGTTTGTGTATATGTGTATATATACATGGACAAAAAGCATAATTAATGTGCTATAAGATCAAAGAAAGCCAATGTAATTAGCTTGAATTACCCAGAATTGAATCCAGGAATAAGGACACACTTGGATTATTACATTCATTTATATATACCACACTTTAGGATGTGTGTTGGTAAGCTGCAGAATGTCCAGAAGAGGCCAACCAGAATATTCATATGAGTTTTGACTGGTGGTACTTTTTGTCTTGGAGAATGCAAGAATTGGTGGGGATCAATGAGGGCAGAACAGGATGCTTTCTTCAAATATTTAAGATGTTATGACAGAGAATAGAGATCATAATTTATTTCATCTGGAACAGAAAACAAAAATAGAAGCAATGGATGGAAGTTGCAAAAAGTTAAATTTAGGCTTGATGTAAGGAAAAACTTGGCCAGCGAGGTGGCACTGTGGATGGAGTCAAGAAGACCAATCAAATTGGTCAAATTGGGTCTCAGACACTTACTAGCTATGTGACTCTGGGCAAGTCACTTAACCCTATTTTCCTCAGTTTCCTCATCTATAAAATGAACTGAAAGAGGAAATGGCAAAACACTCCAATAACTTTTCCAAGAAAACCTCAAATGGGCTCAGGAAGAGTTGGATATAACCATACATCTCTCAACAACAAGAACAGCAACAACAACAACCTTTAGAGTGTTTAGAGCTGTCCAAAAGCGAAACAGATTTTTTCTAGTTTTTCCCCTCATTGCAAGTCTTCAGACAAATTCTAGATCACTAGATTTGCTGGGTATTACGCAAAGGATATTTATCAAGGATAGAAAGGTATAAATAGGACTCAATGGTCTTTGAGGAGCCTTCCTACTTTGACATTTTGTGAGTCTACTTTTAAAAATTTGTTCATTGTTTTAAAAGGAAAAGTACCACATAAATGTCCAACAATAGTCATTATATCCAATAAAGTATCACAAAGTTTCTTCACTTTTTCAAATCAAGTGGATGATTAATTTTATTAATTCACCCAAAAACCTCATTTTGCAAATGCAAAAAATAATCAATAGAATTCAAATGATAGTATGAGTTGAACAGCCTTGTGTTAGAACAGAGATTGTATAATAAATACATTACCTTTTTGCTCTTCACATTTAGGAAGACTAGTAAGTTACTCTTCTATAGCTTCAAAAGAATGAATGAAGTAAATATTGACTTTTAAAATGTCCTTTAGATTTTTCAAAACCATATACTAAGAAGCAATCATAAATTTTGCATGGTGGGAAAGAAGAAAGACTCAGTCCATAATCCACACAAATAAAGCTTGACAAATATATTGGCATAAAGGAAAAGAAAAATAACCATTAGGGGTTTTGTAAATGAAAGAAATATGCATAAACAATTTTTAGACATCTCAAATGTCTATTTTATTTAAAAGGCCTATTTGATGAGAATTTCATAATTTTCTCTTCTTTATAACAATATTATTTCACAGTCTGATTCTTTGGGGATAATTTGGTATAAAGAATTACCTCTTTGTCAGTTTAGTCTAGGTTTCTTTGTTCCCATTCATCTTTGCTCAAATCTTCTCTCACAACTCCTAAAATATTTTGGTTCCTTTAAGTCATCACTTAAGCTATAAAAATCTTTCTGCTAAATATACATATAGTTTTTAAAGAAACTAACAAAAACTTTTGATTAGTCTCTTTTATAAAGACTACACTCATTTTAGTGCTAAAATGGAAGCCATATGATTATCATGGATTCTGACAATTCTTAAAGACAAAATTCCAGAACTGTCCTCCCCAAACTTTATTCAGCTTTTAATGCCTTTCATAATAACATTAATTGGTTCTATAAAAGTATATACCAAGAAGTCTGTTGCACAGAAATAATATTCATGCATATACTCTGAATAATATGGCAACAATAAGCAGATTGATGCTGAAAGGAAGTAATGTAGTTGGGCTCAAACATTAACTCAGAGAGTCACAGCTTATCCAATTTGCATGGTAGGTGATAGGTCAAATGAAGTTACAGTGGGAGTTCATGATATTATGGGAGAGTTTGTCCATAATTTACTAATGACATTATTACCAAATGACATTTATTGTGGCAAGGCTATAACCTATATGATTTGTCTATCCTGTCATTTTGTTATTCTTCTTACTTTAAGTAGTTATGTTAAAATATACTCTAGTAGTCTTTAAGACTGGGAATAAGTGATATTTAGCAGTATTATCATATTTTGGATAAATTCAAGGAAAAGGATCTGTCAAATTTCACTTGGCTGTCATGAGTTGAAGGGAAAATGTAATGATGTTGAAAATTTTCATTCTTATCAAGGGCTACAACTACAATTTGCTACTAGTGACTATGACTACATTTAGTGATGTCCAAGGCCCAGGGGGAAAACCTTCCTCCCATTAATCACCTTTATTCCCAAGAAAATGCTTCCTCCCACTAATCACCTTTATATGACTCCTACTATGCCATTTTAAAAATAAGTGGTGTTAGAAATTGTCTAGTATACACTGTTTATTTTACAAATGAGGAAATCAAGATGTAGAAAGATTGAATGACTTTAGGACTTTAAGATTGAATGACTTTAGGAGAGCTTAGCATATAACCTTAGATATAATAGGCACTTAAATATTTCTTTAGTTAAATTGTTTAATTAGTCATGATGGCCAAAGATTCTATCACTTATCCTTATATACAGGAAGAGAGAGACAGAGAGACAGAAACAGAGACTGTTCCTGGGAGCAAATTCAAAGTCTTTTCAACTGTGTGGAAACTGGTAATACTTACATTCCACTCAAACAGCCCTGAGACGTCAAGGCCATTTCTATGCAATTAATACTGTGGTAGAATATTTCATATTCAGAGGGGAAAAATTGAGCTTTAGAGAGTTCGTTATGAGATTCTACTCTGTCATATCATTCCAACAGAATTTATAGAAGAAACTGGAAAGAACTCAATGGATACCTTCAACATGGAAGACTTGTTAATGTTTTGGTAGAGATTTTTTTTTTAAATCAGTGATGATATTGTAATTACAGTATTTGGACTCCTTGATACTCAAAATGCTAATGAGGAAGTGGAAATGACACATAACAGTATGGCATCAGGAAAAGAAGATAAATCTAACTAAATATGTACAGAAGTTCATTCCAGGGGTGACACAATATTTGTTATTCAGGGATGAATTTTCAAAATATTTCAAAGAAAAAAAATGGAAAATGTCATAAATTTTATTATCCAAAAAAAGGCGTAGTGAATTTTTTATGGAAATCATCTATGTAAATACCAAGAGCATCTTTGATGCAAGTAGGAGAAAAAAAACACCCAATCAGGCTTTTGAAGATAATTCTCTTCATCAGATAGTATCATAATCATACAAATGTCTGAAAAGTATGGAGAATATTAAATTGTATCTTCTCACTATTAAAAGTAAATATTTCATGCAATGAAAAAATTCTACCTAAAAGGCTTTCCTCCAAAAATTAGAACTATGTGCATGTATATTGCAATTATCTTTAATGGATGAAGCCACAGAAATAACTTTGTTCTCCATGACCTCTGACTATCAATATTAATTGAGGCATAAAACATATCCCTCTTAATTGTACTTGCTGGTATCATGGGAGATATAATGAGATGAGTGCACATGGAAAAGGTATTCCTAATACAAGATCAGGTTTTGAGGATGAAATATTTTACAGATGAAGTTTTGATTGTTTTACATCCCCAAATACTACAGGACTTACTCAATACTCAAAATAGACCAGCTACAGGGAAACAAATAAATAAACACATGGATAAAGACTGCATATTTTCCAGATTACAAGATGTAATTAGATGGGAAACCCATTAAGTTACTATATTGTTAGTTATTGTTATATATAGTATATATATATATATTATACATATTATATTATAAGTAGATTATGAACAGGATTATAAAACAAATGAGAGAAAAAGAATAGACTAGACTGTATTGAGGAACTCAAAACATTGCTTTTAACCATCACAACCTGATTCCTGACATAAAAGTCCATCTTTTCAACAGTAATATTCTATCACTAACATTACATGGCTATGAATCACAGAAAAATAATAGTACTATCTACTAAGAATCAAAACTATAGATTAGTAAGAATTATGTGGTAGATTTAAGTAGGCGATTCCATAGTGCTAATGATGTGCATGCAAGAAGCAACTACACACAGATATATGTATAAGCATAAGTGTAAATATATGTGTGTTGACTCTCAGTTACATGTAGTTATATACATACAAATATAAATTTCTATGTATCCATATGTCTATATTAAAAAGAGCTTGTATGATTTAAAGGGAAACAAATTAGTTATTCAGTTAAGCACTGGGAATACAAAGATAAAAAAATTTAATTTGGAGCCAAAAGAAAGATCCAGCAAAATTTAAGAAGAGAAAAAGAGAATAACTTCAGCTAGTGGCGGGGGTAGTGTGGAGAGATGGGTAATGATTTTCATACAGGAGGTGGCACTGGAGTTGAACCTCAAAAGATGAGAATGATTAATGCAGGCAAAGATAAGAGGGGAGAGCATTAAGACCTGAAGGATGTCCTGCATACACAAAATAGCTAATAACCCAATAATATCAAAGCATAAAGTTTTTGAGAGAATGTAAAAGATATATTGGAAAAGAGGTGATGTGAAAAAAGATCAATATTACTGCATTACAGTGGTTATATTCCTTAGTAGTAAAGTGTAGTTTCAGGTGGTTGGTTTCCAGTAGGAAAGGGAAAATGAAAATTCTCAGTTTATGCTATTTAAAACTAAAGTATGTTTGAAAAATACTATAAAGGATATATTTTGTTATCTTCAGAAAATTGATGCAATAAAGGTAAAATGGATTTTGAGTAGTAATGAGAAACTTCACTTGACTATGAATATTACTGGGATTATGGGGTGGGCAGAGTAGTCATCTTTTGCTGATCATAAATATGTATGGACAAATAATTTATTAGATGATTTTTTATATTAAAGCAAAAGATTTTCAGTAATGCTATAGAATCAGATACTAATAATTCATTGAATGGAATTTTCTCTACTTCAGGGCAAAGAGTATTGACCATGATTGCTTAAGGTTCTAGATTGGCTTACAGAAGAGAATTACTCTTGCTATTTTTCTCATGGGTCCACTTGAGAAATTAAATCCTCAGGGGGCAGCTAGGTGACATAGTGGATAGAGCACCAGCCCTGGAGTCAGGAGGACCTGAGTTCAAAGCCAGCCTCAGACACTTGACACTTACTAGCTGTGTGACCTTGAGCAAGTCACTTAACCCCATTGCCTAGCCAAAAAAAAAAAAAAAGAAATTAAATCCTCATTATCTACATAAGCAGCTATAAACTAGGCACTAGAAGTGGAATTATTTTTTAATCAAAGAAAAACTAATTTTTATTTGACCAAAACAACTCCAATCACTCCAGCAAATCACTTAATACTGTAGAGCTTCTTTCTATTAATCATTTCCTATTTCTCCTTTATATAGATTGTTTGTCTATATCAGTTTCCTTGTCTCTCCCAACCGAATGAAAGCTCTTTGAGTGCAGGGACTGTCTTTTGCCTTTTTTTGGTATCCTCCGTGTTAACACAGTACTTGCACATATTGTTGTTCATTTGTTTCACTCTTAACCTGACTCTTGATGAGTCCATTTGAGATTTTCTTAGCAGATACTGGAGTGGTTCATGATTCCTTCTCCAGATCATTTTACAGATGAGGAAATTGAGGTAAACAGGGTTAAGTGACTTGTCCAGGGTCACAAAGCTATTAAGTGTCTGAAGCCAGATTTTAACTCAGGAAGAGGAATACTTCTAACTCTGTGTGTGTGTGTGTGTGTGTGTGTGTGTGTGTGTGTGTGAGTGTGTGTGTGTGTAGTGTATACAAAATATTTCATTGTATAAAACTAACCCAGAGACCGTGAAACAGTGGAAAGAGCACTAACATTGGAGTCAAAGGATTTGCCCTCAGATCCAATCTCTGATGCTTACTGATTATGTTATTCTTTTGTGGTTAGAGTTTTGACTAGTATAGCATCTATTTTAATTGGACATAGATATATTTCGTGTTGTGAGGTGGCTCAGTGGAAAGAGCACTAGGCCCAGGGTCAGGAAGACCTGAGTTCAAATCCAGTCTCAGACATTTACTAGGTGTGTAACCCTGGGCAAATTGCTTAACCTCTATTTGCTTAAATCCACAGGAGAAGGAAAATGCAAACCACTCCCATATGTTTGTCAAGAACCCAATGGACAGTATTAGCATGGGGGCATGAAGAGTTGAACATGATTGAATGACTAAAGAACAGCATAGAAATAGATTTCTGTAACCAAGTATTGAAACCATGCTCCCTGTGAGCAAGGAAAAGTTATGAGACTTATCACATGGAATTTTGAGCATTATAATCAAAGTAGAAAGAATCTTTCACCTAGAAAGCAGAAATCTGAAGAGTTGAAAAGGAAGGAAGGAAGGAAGGAAGGAAGGAAGGAAGGAAGGAAGGAAGGAAGGAAGGAAGGAAGGAAGGAAGGAAGGAAGGAAAGAAGGAAGGAAGGGAAAGAGGGAGATAAGGAGAGAGGGAAGAAAGAAGAAAGAAATTAAATGAATTATTAAGTGCCTCCTGTGAGCCAGGCACTGTCCTAAGCACTTTACAAATATTATCTCATTTTACCTCAGTGGTAGAGTTTGAGGGGAGAAGGAATACTGACAGCACAATTTTGAGCTGCAGTCTAAGTGTTAAAGAGACAAAGCAGGAGAAAGAGCAAGATAGATATTAAAAAAGATACAGACAGAGTCAGAGACAGAAAGAAATAGAGCAAAGGACAGACAGAGACAGTACCAGAATCAGATCTAGAAGCAAAAAGAAAGAGGGACAGAGCATGAGAGACAGAAACTCTGCATGAAGTACTTGGAATGAGTACCAAAGCTATCACATCTAAGAACTCTCCCCTATCTTGTGGGTTCTGTTTTTTCAAACTCCTAGCAGGAACTGTGTGATTTCAGAAATGCTCTTTAAAACATTTAGTTCCTCTTTCCTGCCCCTTCATACAGGTCTGAGGCATTTATTACATAACTTTTCAAATTCTTTAAATTATTCCTAATTTCTGAGTTCTCATAGTGCCTTGAGTTTTTTCTCACTTGATACAAAATTATGAATGATCATAACTTTGTGATTTGTGCTTATTTTTAATTGCCAATAGGGGAAGGGACTGCAACAGAGCAGGCTAGTGAATGAATTGGTACAGAAAGACAAAGGAATAACCTTCTTTGTCAAAGATACCTGGGTATTTTATTTTTTTATCCTACCATGGGGCCTTTGAGCTCTAATAGAAAATCTTATGATTTTGATTTTTGATAAATTTTTAGAAGACTTCTCTAAAAGCAAAATTGAACTCTGGCTTCTAAATTTTTCTTCCCTTGAGATAAAACCATAACCAGGTAGCCTCAGCAATCTGTTAAGAGTGATAGGTATATGTGAGCCACGCTGTATCCTTCCATTTTTTTTCCCTCTCTGAGCGTGTTTAATGAAGCCAAAGTATAACTATATCACATGAGAAGAGAAATGCGTGGTTTGGGAAGAATTCCAAAGGAGAAAGTATTCACCTCTACACCTCTTCCCTTTCCACTTTAAAGCTTTACACTCTTGGAAATAGTATTAGTCAGCTAAAATATTTTAAAACACTGAATGTGTATTAGTAGCAAGGGGGTGATTATGGTCCACAAAGAATCAAAGACAAAGATTAGGAGCTGCACAGGTTTAATATGTGATTTAAAATGCATGAGAAAATTGAGAAGGTTCTGTTTTATTGATTGTATGTGTATTTGGTGATGTGGAGATGGAAACAGACAGACATGAGTAATTTTAGGTAAAGAGGAGAAAGGGGATTAGGACATTAGAGCCACTAAGATTCGCATCTTTCTTACCAATAGCATCACATTTTTTTCTTGATGACTTTTTATTGGATAAGAAGCTTTACAGCAATATAAGATATATAATGAAAGTGGTTGGTATGATTACAAAATTAACAGAATGTTAGAGTACTCCCTGAATTAGAATATTTAAGAACTGTTTTGAAATGAAACATCTTTTGATTCAAGGTAATTATCCCTAAATTGTTTCACTGATGACAAGTACCATAGTAATAACTGAAGAGTGTTATATTTTTGATAGCAGTGAGAGACTCAAAATTTTCAGAAGAAAATATTTCAGGTTAATAAAGCAACCTACAGGAAACAGCTCAAGAGTAATCCATTTCAGCATAAGTACAGTAACAATGATTCAAGTCTCAAGTTTTCCTACATGCATCTAATTTTCTCTGAAGGGTTGTCCTTGAAGTCAAGAAGATTTGGTTCAAATCCTTTCCATGAAATTGTACCCGATGTGTTCCCATTGGCAAGTGTCTTAATAAATGAGACTGATACTTATAGAAGTCTTTCAGATTTGTATCCTTGGAGGTCATTTCCAAATATAGGATCCATACACAAATGAAATCACACATCTGGACAATGAACCAATAAATAACTGTGCAAATTAATTAAAAATTGTATTCATGGGCAGGTGTAACTTCTTTCATTTTATTGCACACTTTTCAATTATAAAGTAATAATTAGGAGCTTTATTAAAACAAACTCTTGAAAAGTTTCCTTGTGTTCATTTACTGTGTTTTAATTTGTTTTTCATTTATCATGACATTTTTAAGACATAATATGCTTTTATTTACATTCAACCAATTTCTGCCTAAGGCTATATATGCTTTCTTTTCTCTTACCAGTTATAAAATGTTATATTTTCTCTGTTAAAACTTAACCCTAAGTTCAGCTTGCCCCTGACTTTCTTGTCCCTTTCAGCAAATAATGCCTATTATTTTCATTTATATGTATATGTATATATGTATAAATATGATTTTAAGATTTATGAAGCACTTTACCTACATTATTTTCATCTTCATTACACTTTCGTGAAGATATAGGAAGCATAGTCTGGGAAAAAAATACAATTTGAGTTGCTCATAGCCTCACCAATGCAATAATAGTGGAGATTCAATAATGACCAATCACCCTCCTCCCCTTGCTAATCTTTCCCATGTCCCCACATGCTTTATGCAGACCAGCTGCTTGACACTTAAACTATGTGATCTACTTCAATGAAACAACTAGTTGGATGGATATTTCTGTTTTTATCTTAATTATCTTGTGAAAACAACAACCCAATTGTTTAAAATCCAGAGTTCCCTGTATGGTTGAATGAAAAAATTGACTTAATTAATCACAGGAAACAGCTATCACTAAATTTCTTCACTTAGTGATAATGCAGGAGGGAAAGTAAACCTGGCCGAAATTGCCAGGGGAAGAGAACAAGCTTGAAATCTAGAGGAAGGGAATTGTGGCAAAAATTGTTTCTCGATATATCTCCCCAATAGTTCAAGAGCAACTTCCTTGTAAAAAGATCAATATGACAATTTTAAGTTTTTAGGTCAGATGAAAGATGTGACTAACAATAAATTGACTAGGACTCTGTGTGTATGAATACACATACATATACATAATATATGTATTACTAATTGAGTGATCACATAGAATTTAAATCCCCAAATTGGCTGTAATCAATGCATATTGCATATATAATCTTAACATTACCCAAGGTTATTTTGTGAATCTTTAAAAAGTAATATTTGTTCATTGGGCTTGGGGAAGTGTTTTCCCCATAATTGAAATGTTGATATTTGAATATGTTGATATTTCGTAATTGAAATAGATATTCTTTTAAATACTGTTAAATTAGTGATGACATTAATGCAAATGTCTGTATATGCTTCTAATATTCAACATTAGCAATATTTTTCTTCCTAACTAGAGCTGCCAACTTTTTCACTAATTAGCTAAACTTTCCTAGCTGTGATGACATTATTTTGAACTATTATATGTAAGTAGAGGCTAAAAATCTACATTCTGATGTCTTATACTGGTGTGGATATGAATTTACATCCTCAACAACTCTGAGAAAACATGTGCTAGCAGGTCAAAGCCAAGACTTGAACCAAGGTCATTCTGGTGCATAGACCAACTTTCTATATACTACCCCTTCAGTACAAATATATCCTTCAATACTCTTCAAGGACACACACACACACACACATTCACACTTTTACATACACATTTTATATATACATGTGCCGGTCGCGCCGTGCACTCTCCTCCTATAAGGAGCAGGCTGCCAGAGTCATACTACTTACCAGTCTTTGGTGCCTACCCGGATAAACACACAGAGACAAGCCAATCAGGAGGTGCCAACACTCGAGCTTTATTCAGAGGCCATCACAGCAAGGCCAAGCAGGAAGGCCAGAGCAAGAGAGCAGGGGCAAAAGAGAGTGAGCTTCGATCTCTACTGTTCCTTAAGTACCTACTTAGCCCCTCCTCCTCGGCCCGCCTACTAGTCATTGATTGTAGGATCAGATGCCAGAAGGGGATGTCTGGGTTTAGCACACCAAGGGAGAGGAAGTGACGCAGGAGGCTAGGACCAGATACAGGAAGGAGGCGTCTGGGTTAGAGCTGTACCTAGGGAGAGGACATGACCCAGGAAGTCAGGCCCAGATACCGGGAGGAGGCATCTGGGGTCAGTGCTACACAAAGGGAAAGTACGTGACCCAGGAAGTCAGGAAGGACACAGGAAGGAGGCATCTGGGGTTGACGTTGCACTTAGGGAGGGGACTAAACAAAGGGAACTCATTCTCTGCCATCCCACTCCCACGTGGCACAGCCCCCTGCCTCAGGAGCAGGTGCTCTGGCTACTTCCTTGTATCCTGTTCCTTCTCCAGCTTATCACAGCTCCACATAGCACAGCCCCTGCCTCGGGAGCATGAGCTCTGGTTACTTCCTAATATCTTGTTCCTACCCCATCTTGCCACAACTTTCACTTGGCAGTAGTCAACATCAGACAGTCCCTCACATGTACATATATATGTAACATTTACTGGGCAGAGATTTAGTGTTTAGTAATACAATGTGTCATCATATATACCTATCCATTCTGTAATTAGATTAATGAACTAAAAATTGAGATTCCTTAACTATTTCACTATTTGTTTGCACTATACTACTTTGATTTATTTACTAATTTCATATGTAATTCAATATCTTCCCTGATCACTTTTTTATTAATTTATTTTGGTTTATCAATAATCACTTCCATATGCTTTTGAGTTTAAAATTTTTCTTCCCCTTCCTCCCCACCACCCTGCCCAAGATGGCACACAATCTGATATAAGCTATACATTTACATTCCTATTAAACATATTTTCACATTAGTGATGTTGTAAGTAAAAATTAAAACCGATAGAAAGAACCATCAAAAAGAGGAAACAAAACTCAACAGAAGAGAAAAAAAATAACAATTCAACTTCCATAGTTTTTTCTTTGGATGTGGATAGCATTTTCCATCATGAGACCTCTGGAGATGTCTTAGATCCTTGTATTGCTGGGAAGGGTTAAGCCCTGATAACATTTTGAAAACATTATGTTTACTATAGTAACTGACTACTTTTCTGCTAGATAGTTTAGGTATACAAGCTGCAGAGTTGCTGAAAATGTGAAGCATGATGGAAAAGAAGGCAATAATCATTAACATGAAGAAACAATAAAGAATCAAAGTTGTGCCTTTGCCTACAATTTATGATTAATGAAGGCAAGAGCTTACTGAAAACTGATTATGTATTTCATTTTATATAAAGCCTAAAGGGCTACAATTTAAGAGAAACACTATTGGAATCCCTCAAATTTCACTACAAGTTCAATTTTTTATCCCACTTGAATTGATTTTTTGATAGTACTTAGCAATACTGAATCAGCAATAATAACTCTATTACTTCCGTGTATTTTCAGCCATCAGATCAGTCATCTCCCAGACCTCAAAGTTAACATTTTGTCATCTAAGCCAGTCACTCTTAAACTCTTGCAGCAGTTGAATGCTTCACTTTAAGCAAACTTTCTAGTAATATCATTACATTTTTAAAATGTCTTTGACTAATAATAATGACAGAAAGCTAGGTTTAGAAAGAGGACAAATGACTTTGAGAAATATCTCAAAATATCTCTATTATCTTGATAATAGAACTCCTTTGACCCCTTACCACAAAAGAACAATCTTCAGAAGTGTGCCCCATTTCTTACTTCTCAGTATCTCCATGTCATTTAAACTTCTTTGGGCCCTAGATTCCTTTTCTGTAAATAAGTAATTTGAATCATCTTACTTCTGAAATTCCTTTGAATGATAAAGGTTATCATCTAATGATTGCTTCCAAACTTACATTTTCATTTCAAATCAAGTAAGAGTAGGACAAGAAAGAGAGATATCTAAGACACAAGATTTTTTTCCCTCAACAGCTCAACTTTCCACTGGACCATAGAGACAGAAGAACAATTGGTGATGCTATAAAAATAGCAGTTCACCCTAAACCATCTGTGAATCAAAAAGGAAAGTAGCCAGGACATTGACAAAAACAATAATCAACAGCATAAGTATTGCATGCTGAAAAATATTAGATAAACTAATAAAGTCTTTTATTTTATTTTGTTTTCCAGATCTGTGTGGGTGGAAATTTGTGGTGTGGAAACTTCCTTTACAAAGTCAGACTGGCAACTTGTTTATCCCTTCATGTTTCAGAGAGTAAATGAGAGGTTAGGTGATTTTCCCATATGTAAAATAAACCTTATCACTTTCGCAAGGTTAAATAATTTGTCCAGCTTTGGATAGCATTTACTTGTCAGAGGCAGAATAGGAACCCAGGTATGCTTGAATCAAAGGCCACCTACTTACTCACTACGCCATGTTGCGTCTTCACACTGTTGGCAGAACTATGAAGAAATCCAGCCATTCTAAGAAGCACTCTAAAATTATGTGAGGAAAAATTATTAAATCAATGACTAGATGAATTCATTACTCCTAGATGAAGTGATTCTACTGCTGTTTATGACCCATTTTGGTCAATAATAGAAAGATCTCATATATGCCAAAAGATCCACAACAGTACTATTTTCCATTGCAAAAACCAAGAAAAAAATTGCATGCTTAATGGTTGTGAAATGGCTAACCAAATAGTGGTACATCAAAATAGTCTAATAGTATTGCAGCATAATTAATGATAAATATAAAAAAAATCAGAGAAACATAGGAAGACTAAAGCAGATTAAAGAAAGTAAAAAAGAAATGACAATGAGTCCAAGAATTACAATAACGTCTCTCTTCTAGAGGAGTGCTTTGAATTTCAAGTGTACAAATTTCTTTGTATTCCTTTTTTACCTTTCAGTTGCCCAAATAAATTCATGGACTCCCTCCACATGACAGTAGTTATATTTTTTTGTCTTCCATTGATTTAGAAAATATCTTAGGTTAAATAAAAAAGAAGTGTTATGAGTGTGACAAGAAAAATTAAATTTGTAATTATGCTCAATAGCATCTTGAGGATTGACCACTTTAATGGATCTATAAAAACATCAACATAAAAACTCTAAATAAAATTGTGATTCCACTTTCTCTATAATCACTCAAATAGTTGGCCTAGGGGTAGCATGCTGGGCCTGGAATCAAGAAGACCTGAATTGAAATCTGGCCTCAGACTCTGGCTAGCTGTATAACCCTGGGCAAGTCACTTAATCTCTGTTTGCCTCAAGTTTTTTTTTTTTTTATCTGTAAAATCTGGATAAAAATGGTATCTATCTCCCAAGGATTATATGAGGATCATAGGAAATTATAAATGCACTTAGCATATTGCCAGGAACATAGTAAGCACTATAAAAAGGTAAGCTATTTTTATTATTGTTTTTATTATCCTATCCATTAATGCCATTATTTTTTATGAAAATATCATTCTTTTCTCAGTTTAACAATCTTATTTTCAATTTTGTTTACTTCACCTTTGATTTTCTTTATTTTTATTATTTAGTGATTGTTAATAAATTTGATCTTTTGTAATTGAACATCCAATTCATTAATCTGCTTTTTCTATTTTGTTTATATTTGTTTTCAGAGACAGAAATTTAAAGTGCTGCTTCATATGCATTACATATATATATATACACCCATGTATATATATACTCACATAGATATTTTTAAAAACAGGTTTGATAAAATAATCTTTAAGATGTTATTTTTAATATACATTTAGTTTCATATTATATTTTATTATTGAATATATGTTATTTATTATATTATATAAAGGAAATATTTAATATTTCTACATATATTTATGAGTTTTTCTTGCCTTAGCACATGACCGATGTGTAAAGCACTAGAAAAGAAGTATAAATCCCCATTTAATCTTGAGGGAATTGCCTTACTTGTTCCTTTGTCCAGTCCAGTTGTAGATAATTTTTATATCCTCTGTTTCCTCTGCATCTTCTCCTTGATGCTTTATTTGAATATCTTCAGTATATACTGTAGTACATTATTCCAAGAAATTAACATGCATTTGTATTCCTAAATTTCTCTGGGTCTTGTTTTCCTCATACATAAAATAAAAGTGCTAGAGTAAATGATCAGTTCTAAATCACTGATCCTATGAATTTAATCACTTGATAATACCTGTGAACAGTAAGAGTTATGAGACAGATTGAGATTTCTGAGGAAGCAGCCTCCAACCAGAGGTAAGATCTGGTTCAAGGAAGTGGCAGAGCCTACACATTAGGGCCAGGAGGCAGGAAGTAGCTCAGAAAACAGAGGAATGGGAGAGTTAATATTGGTTTGAGTAGAAGAGGGAAAGAAGACAGGCATTGATACTCGGTCTTGAAATGTATCTTTTCTTATTAATTTAATCATTTTTTTACTGAGTTAGAGTTTATGCTATGAAAATTTCATGTCTTAACTAATAACATTGTATATATAACAAAAATGAATTGATAATTTTTCTCTTCTTTTTCCCCCTTTGTTTAAAACAAACCTATCAGATGTTTTTGCATCTAATAGCAAATTCACTTTATTTTTTTGTCGTTTAGTTAGTACAGTTGTGTCTTACTCTTTGTGACCCCAAATGGGGTTATCTTGGTAAAGATACTGGAGTGGTTTGCCATTTCCTTCTCCATTTTCTTCTCTCATTTTACAGATGAGAAAACTGAGGTAAATAGGGCTAAGTGACTTGCCAAGTCATACAGATAATAAATATCTGAGTGACAGGAGTGAACTGTTCTTCATTGGATCGTTATTTTAACTCCCTCTCTTTCATCCCTCAAACCCCCATACTAACAAACTTATGTTGGGCCTCATTTTGCTTTTGTTTGTTTTCTAAAGAATATTTTTTTTCTCTATTTGGATTAATGGTCATAGAAATTCAAAACTGAAAGTAGGCTCTGAACTTATTAGTCTCCATCTCAACCTAGTTCCATATTGTACAGCAAGAATCCTCTTCCACAATGTTTTCAACAGCTGGTGATCTAAACTTTTCTCAAATATCTCTATTGAATAGATACCCACTACTTTATGAATTATTTCCTTTTAAGGAAAAGAAAAGGATTATGAGACATAAAAATAAAGGGTAAAGGCTCATCTGAAATGGAAAAGAAGTGTTTTCCCAAGAGTGAGAAAGCAGAGTCAAATATTGAGATTTGGAATTACTAAACAGACCTAAGCAGTTGATTATATCCAAGGTCAGATGAAAGTGAAAAAAAGAAATGAATTTTTGGAAATTATTCTGATTTTTAAAAACTCTATTGACAGAGGTGTTAAAGACTGGTCAGCCTCCCTTTGGGGAATGGGCATCCTGTTCTCTATTCTAGGCCAGCCTTTAGTATTCTTACGCTGAATTATTCTTCCAGAAGAAGTAATTGTCTCTGTAAAGCTTTGTTTTGGAAAAGTTTGACGTTTATTGATTTAAAATTGGTTTTTAAGCTATTTATAGAGATTATTCAGCTTATCTGTGTTTTAATCAGTTACCCTCTGCAAAAATGCCATTCAACTATTACAAAAATATTTTTAATAAGTTTGCAAGTTAAGAATACTTGGTTTTTGTTTCTTTTCTATTTCATTCAGAATATGAATTTACCCCTTGGTTTCATGCAGCAATCTTATTTTGAAAAATAAAATGTAAATTGATCCATATCATAGGACACACAAATTAGGTTATTCTAGTTAATATGACATGGTCAGGAATATAAGGACCTATGCTTTCATGTCATTGCCAGGGCTTCCTATTAGTTCAATCTTTTTCCATGGACAGTTGTTGCAGTGGCAATGTTCGAGAAGAAGCAACATTTTATTTTCAAGGGGGAAGGAACTTATTCTAACTTAGAAATGTTTCAGTTTCAATGCTTTGAATAAGTACATGTTATGGGATTAGTATAGAATTGAAAACACAGTAACTGATACAGTAACACTCTAATAATAAACAAGCATGCATTGGAAGTCCTATGGCACATTTTATTATAATTATGGGCCATCATCTGGGGAGAAGTAATTCAAGTTGTGGATTTAAGTGAATCTGTTCAACCAAGAATTAGAAAGTTCCACCTAAGTGCCAAGCATCACGTTAGACAATGGGGATACAAAAACAATTGTGCTCAAGTAACTTACATAGTACTGGATTTTTCCATCTTCCCTCCATACTGACATGTTAATTTTTGCCTATCCAATTGTCTGTTCCACAGTTAAATAAGATAATTTAAGCTTCGAGTACTACTACTCTTTTCCCTGTGTAAAAATATCCATTTATCTTTTTACTTTAGAGTTTACAAAGTACTTTCTGAAGTAATACTTCCTTATCTACTTTTTTAAACTTACAAACAATCTCCTTTTACTAACAGGGGAAAAATGACGACAAGGAAGATGGAGGAAAAGAATTATATTTTTAAAGAGTTTTCCTCTGCACCTGTTGCCTCTTCATCTCATCTCCTCCTCCCAGTAAAAGTGAATATCTATTCTAAAACTCCTCTCCATTATTTAATTAGTACTGAATATTGTCTTTAGCTTAAGTAATCAATCAGAGCAGTTTCTTGTTTATGCACTTCATTATTGCAAATGAGAAGTCAGAGAGGAGCCAGTAAGTGACAGTAATGTACTCAGAGAGAGAAAGATAAAATGAGGACTTTCCCTTTTTGTCAGAACTGTGAGGTCATCCTGTTTTGGTTCTCTTGAGTGATACAATAATCTAATTCATTTTTTTATATTTTTTAAAAAATTTCCTGAAGTGGAAGAAAAGCTGAATTTGAGATTGTGAAGGGTGCTACCTGAAGGACTGGATGTGCTCTTGCATCTGGTCATGTTGTTTCCCCCATTGTTCTCTTGTATTTATGCTCAAAGAAATACCTCTTCTTGAGGAAGAGGTAAGGGCAATGACTAGAGAATAGGTCATTCTAGGTGGGAACAGAAAAGGAGTATCTGTAAAATACTGGCAACATTCACATACCAAAAATAGGGGCCAGAAGAGACTGCGAGCTTGTGCAACCCCTTTCCTCCTGCAATAGTTCTTCAGGTGAACTTGTTAACCTTATACAATAACCCCTCACAGACATATTACTACACAAAAATGATATCTCTACTAAATACTAGAGAATGAAAAATTATTCTTAGTACTTAAGTATAAATTATTTTTGGTGCTATGTGACTATGGACAATTCTCTTCTACTTTCTGGGTTTCATCTTCTGAATCTGTAAAATGCGTGTTTGTTGCCTTAGATGTTCTTTTAGCTATATTCATGTCCATTCTTTTCTAGGGTCAGAGCAAAGAAAAGCAAAAAGAATGCAACAACTTTAAAAGGAATGGTGGACAATTTGTCAGTTATCCAAGTCATTGTTTTTTATGTAGATGATCCCCCAAAATGGTTTTGGCCAAAATATTTAATTCAATGGTCCATGAAAATACATCTACAGATAAGAAAACTTAGACTTCTTTCTAAATTGACTCTATATCTTAATATATTCTCTAATCCTTTGTTAAAGCATCTTGGATGCCAACCAATGTTATATCTCAAGTAGAAGATGATTTTCCTAAAATAATCCACATTTCTTGTTTAAATCTCTTACCTACAACTATTTTCTATACACATATCAAAAATCTAGTTGTTCTTTATTCATTAAAATTAGTGTTTATGTGTTTTTTTATGTGTCAGACATTGTATGATGTTCTGAGGACAGAAGGGCAAAAATAAAAGGATCCTTGCACCCCAAGAAATGTACATTATAAGAGAGGAGAAATAACATATACATGAATGAGGATACATCAAATAAGTACATTATAACAATATAATTTTTAATTAGAAGTGCTATTGACTAGGGAGATCAGGAAATATCTTCTGTTGAATGTCATACCTGATCTGAACCTAAGAGAAAAATAAGGATTCAAAGAGGAGAAGGTAATAAAGAACAATATTCCACATGAGGGGAGACAGCCTGTGCAAAGGTATGGGGGTTGGAGATGAAATGACCTGTATATGGAACAGTAAGTACAACAGTTTGGGGGGAAATGTAGAATGGATGAGTAGGAGTAATGTGAAATACAACTAGAAAATATGATTGGGTCAAGATTGCAAAAGGCTTTAAATGATATATATAAGCTTTAAACTTATTACTTTATTATTTGTCCAGATAGGATGAAAGCTGGTATTATCTCTTTTGGTGGATATAATAAGCCCAGAAATTGAAATGTCTCAGAACTAGTCATCTACTGTCCATACTCTATAAAAACTTTTTTTTTCTTATTTGAGATGATTTTTAACCTTATTTCTAAACTTAAACCTTTGTTTATTGTTAAAACCCTCTTTGACTACCATATTTATGTAATTAATTGTCCACCACATATTAAAGGTCCTTCTTTACTTAGAAATTAAAATAAAAGGAGAAACTATTTGACAAATAGTAACGTTGATCTCTCTAGCTTGCAATCTCATCATATGGGGAAGCAAATACATTTAGGCAACAGTGTAAATCAAATCAAATGGATTTTTAAATGGGGCCATAGGCTTAGCCAGACTGCCAAAGAATTCCATATACCCAGAAAAAGTTAAGAATCACTGATTAAGAGTAGGTCAAAAAGTTTTTTTTTTAATGGTGAAAATAATTTTATCTTACAAAATTAAATGAACATACTTTCTAGTGGAAGAAAGGGAAAAAAAAATAATAGTTTCAATGGATTTGTTCAGCACTAGTAATGAACATCTCTGGACTCAGCTATCATTTATTCAGTAATTAGACCATTTTTCTCTCTTTTAAATTATTTTGTGTTTGTTTTGTTATATAACTTCAAATCAAATTTGAGGCTCTGTCTTTGTCTTTGTGGTTATTGTTGGTGGGAATAATAATTTCTACCCACTCAATACTCTGTAGTCACAAAGGCCAAAGTCAAAGGAAGTAGGCCTCACATGGTGAGAAGTATAACCCCTGTTCCCAAGAATAGTAGTAGCTCACATTTCTATAGCACTTAAAGGTTTGCAAAACAATTTATTCACAATAACCTTTTACTTATAGTTGTTTGAATGCGGTCTCCTGCATGATATTCTGAGCTCATGGAAATTAGGTATTGTTTGTTGCCCTTTCTTTTTATCCCTAGATCTATAGTACAGTTCCTGGAATTAAACAAGAGGTTAATAAATGCTCATTGACTTGACTTGATTGAAGTCATGGAATAGTTGCGTAGATGTGAAACAAATGTAGCAAAAATGTCAAATTGTCCATTATATGTTACCTGTTTATACTCTAGTATATCGGTATATAAATGATATTTCTATGAGTATATGATAATTCATATTAATTGAGAATAGTATTATTTTTACATAACAATAAACTGAGTAACCAGTCTAATAAACATCTTTTGGACGAGGGGTTCTTAACATGAAGACTTTGAACTCTAAAAGAAATACAAAAATAGATGGATGGATAGCTGGATAGCTGGATAGATAGATAGATGAATAGACAGATAAACATATTTCAATATAATTGGAATTTTTTTGTAATCCCATGAATTTTATTTTATACATTTAAAGACATTATTCTGAGAAGGCATCCATAGGCTTCACAACACTGCCAAAGGGGGTTTATGACACAAATATACTTAATAATCCTTGTTTTACAAATACATATATAAATACATTGCACAGTTCAACTGGGGATCCCTTAAAACATCTCTCTCTCTCTCTCTCTCTCTCTCTCTCTCTCTGTCTCTCTGTCTCTCTGTCTCTCTCTCTCTCTCTCTCTCTTTCTTTCTCTCTCTCTCTATCTACATATATATCAGTATTTATAGGTATATGTACATGTATGACATACACAAACATACACACTCATACATGCCTGTACATTATCCTAGAAAACTAAAGACACATTTGCAAACTTTCAGCTTACAATTGTAAGGGTGAAATAAAATAAAAATAAATTAGAAGACAAGTCACTATTTTTTCCTTATCCAGACAAAAAGAAAGAAGAAAAAATTGTTGAGTGCAAAAAAGTTAAGAAAAAAAATCAAAGATCCATTTTTTTTTCTTTTTTAACTGTCACTCTAAAAAAATAAATCAAATTTAGGAGAAATATTTTCTCTAGAGAGAAAGGCTTTGAACCACAAAGCCTTTAAACAACACATTACCACCACCACCTTCCAAATACTTGGAGGTACCCAAAGGCAAGAAATATTTTCAAGGAGGTAGGAAATTTTTCAGATAATATTTAAGATTTAAAAAAGGTTGTAGTTACTTCCTTTTGAGATACAAAAAAGATGAGAACTTTCAGAAAATAATGAACAATAAATATGAATTACATTGGGGACAGCTTCAGTTTACAGATGTCAATTATCCATTCTGGTACTATAATTTAAGAATTGATGGAACAATTTGGTGAGATTATGTTTTTTGGTGACTACCTTTGCTTTTTATATTATGTTGGTAAATGTTTTTGAATTGTACTTCCTAATTATGAATGAGATATATTTTCACAAGTCTAATTTATGTTGAAATTTTTTGCCATTGCCTTTAATATATTGTTATTCCTAGACACATAACAATAGTAATTTCCAATGCAATGGATTGAATAAAATTAGTTTCTAAATACTTTATTTAGGAATTTGAGTAGTTTACATGTTCATGTATAAAAATGAATTGCAAGAATAATTTTAGTGTTGTGAATGATTAATTTTTAAAATAAACATGATCTAAAGTCTGTTTATATTACTTGGTAGTTATGGGAGACTCAACGTCAGTTAACTTATTTTGGAAATAAGAATTTATTTTTCCCTAGCAAAATGGATATAATCTTGACTCAAAGAATGATAGATGTAAGAGTATTTGGTAGTAGTTTTTTAACAGAATAAAAATAGTGTGGAAATTCTACCAGTTCAGTTCCTTTGCAAGTTTCTAGAACTTAAAATTACAGATTTTCATGAAAAATACTCAGCAAAAAATATGTTGTTAATTTTGGATTCTCTTTGTTGTTCATGAGTTAGTGACTGTTTTTTTCCTCATCATTCTCTAGATGTTTATTCTCTGTTGGTCTGATAAAACAGTTTTTATTTTTATTAACATTACAGCTTATTTTCTTATAGCTATTTTTTGTTAGAATTCAAGATTGGGTAATCATGTATTTGTTCTAATATTTCCTTTGTTTAATAAAATAATATAATTATGTACCATAATTTTTATGATGAAGATCAAAGAATTAGATTGTTTTAATTGAAACCAAACATAAAGAATTTAAGAAGATTGATACTCATTTAACAATTTCTCCACAAATAAGATGCCAACTTATTTGTGATAGCACAACAAGAAGGCACATGCATTTACACGTGTAGTCACTTTGTATTCACTCATAGGTATAGACACGTTCTCAGTGCCTGTACACATGCATGCCCCCAATTTTTATATAGGTTTATGAATGTCCATGGACTGAGTAGATTTATGTACATTCACTCAGTGTGTACACCCAAACCAGTTACATGTGCATAACCGTAAGCCATTGTTTTCTTATTGTATATACAAATTCACTCAACATCCATATATGTACATGTGTGACTATAAGCATGTACTCATTTGTGTGCATATACATATATGTATTATCATCCTCATTTAACAAATTAAGAAACTGAGGCTTAGAACAGTAAAGTGAATTTCCTAAGCTCATACAGTTAATAAGCAATGGACACAAGACTCATGCCCAATTTATCCTTAATATAGGAGCAATACCCATTCCACTGCATTATGAGATGTCTTCCAGGAATTCATTCATTTAGATTTTAAAAGACAGTATGGTATAGTGGAAAAAAACCACTGGATTTGGTGGAAGAAGCCACAGACTGAAGAGCTGACTGTGATGCTAAATGATTATAGGGTAGTTGACAAGCCACTTAGCCTCACAGGTCCAATTTAAATAGGGAATTATAATAATATCTATACTTTTCTACCTTATAGGATTATTATGAGGAAAAACAGTCTTCTGCTTTAGAATGTAATAAATGTAAGCTAGACTTATTTCTTTCCACCTTTATTCAACATGATGTCAAATACCAACATTCTATTGTTCTAAGTACCCAAACAAACAAACAAAAACATTGGCTCATCCTACTGAATTTTCAGTCTTTCATTTGACTGTCGTCTCATGGGGTCCAGTTTTATAATCCAATGTATTTTTCATTATCTTTGCTACATGTATGACCTATTTAGTATATTTTCATGTGAATACACTGCTTCCAATATATGCCATTTGTAACTAGAAGTGTTTTGGAGTCAGCTCATGAAGCCAATTGTTAAATTTTCAATATGAGCATTTATATCTTGGGAATTGGCAAATGTTACAAATCAGGGTGTGATTTATTTTGATTCTCTAGACATAAAAAAATGACAGAGAAAATAGTAATCCAGATTAAACTTAAAAATGTGCCATGCATAATTTTTTTTCAGGGCTGGCTGGCAAACATTTACCAGGATACCCCAGCTCTTAACCTTCTGCAATGTTCTTTATTTGTCAGATCAATTAGAAATGTCTTCATCTTATTCTTTTGATTGTAAGCTAAGTTATATACTTCATTTTCTTTTGTGTTTCCTCATGAGTTCTAAGTCTGAACCACTTTCTTGAAGAAGTCAGTGAGCCTTAACTTTAAGCCTAAATCTAACCTTAGTCTAACCCTGTAAGTTGGCAGGACTTGTATTTATGGCTCCCTGGTATTGAATTTATTGAAAAAGTTTAGTCACAGGGAAAATCCATTTTGTATACCCATCCAAATGGTATATGTTCATATATGTCAAAATGCACACATTAAAAATAATCTTCAACCCAAAGAGTTGGTGACCCTATCATTCTGTGACCTGGCCTGACTTTCATATAGAAAGTCACAGAAATAATCACAGGATGTTATAGTTGGAAGGATCTCAGTAGCTCTTTAAATAAACCTATACCTGAAACAGAATGTGCTTCATAACAGATGAATCAAAGTTCAACCAACCTTTACTTAAAGCAATTATTTAGAATAGAATTATTTATAGTATTGAAATCTTGTTAGAAGGAAAGTAGTATATCCCAAGGAAGCCTGATGTACTTTTGGACAACTCTAATGACAAGAAACTTGTCTCGACATCAAGCTCAATCTTGCCTCTTTGCAATTTCTATATATGGTTCATAGTCCTCTTCTCTGGGGTAATACAAACAGACTACAAATGACTAATTTCTCTTCTACAGAAAAGCCATTTTATTATTTGAACACTACTTAGATTTTTTTTCTTGTGTCTTCACTTCTCCAGCCTAAATATTCCCTTTTCTTTGAACCAATCCTCATATGGCATGGAACTGAGGTTCTTTATCATCCTGGATACCTTCATCAATATGTTCTTCAGGGCAGTTAGGTGGCACAGTGGACAGAATGCCAGACCTTGGATCAGGAAGATTCATCTTCCTGAGTTCAAATCTGGTCTCACACATATACTAGCTATGTGACTCTGGGCAAGTGACTTAACTTTGTCTCATTTTCCTCATCTGTAAAATGAGCTGGAGAAGGAAATCATGAACCACTCTAGTATCTTTGCGAAGAAACCTAAAAGGGGGTCATGAAGCATCAGACATGAATGAAATGACTGAACAATGTGACTTGTAGCTTCTACATATTTTTCTTAAATTGTGGTACACAGATTTGAATAGAATATTCCAACCATTGACAAAGGTGAAAAGCAATAGGATAATCACTTCCTTATTCCTGGAATCTATATCTCTCAGTGTCACCCAAGATAATGTTAGCTTTTGGGTACTTGATACAACAGCGTGATTGAACATGTGGTTTAAAAAAATTGAAAGTTGTTTTTGTTTTCATTTTTTCCCCACAAACTGCTTTTCAACTATACCTTCCCATCTGACAATTTTAAAATTGATTTTGGAACCTATTTTAAGAGTTTACATTTATTATTATTGAAGTCCATCTTATTAGATTTATTCCAATATTCTAGTCTATCAAAATCTTTTCTGAATTACATTTTTGTCATCCAATATATTAGTGACCCCTCCCAATGTTGTGTAACCTGCAAGGCAGAAGAACATGCCATTTCTTCCTTTATTTGAATAATTGGTATCAATGTTTAATAGCATAAGGCCAAGCACAAATCCCTGGCGTACTTCACTGGAGACCACTTGCCAGGTTGATATCAACCTCTTATCAACTTAATTGTATAAAATTTGAAAAGTCATCTTTACCTTTATGTTGGTAACTTCATTAGCGTCTAACTAGATTTATCTCAAGATGGTGTGAAGCACTGAAATTTGATAAGGAAAATGAAAAATGTCTTTTAATCAAGATTTCAAAGGTATATGAGTAACGTATTAACTGAGTAATTGATTATAAGGGCTTTCCTCATGCTTCACCCCAAAACCCAAACCTAGACCATTCTCTGAGAGACTACTTTCTTCTTTCCTCCTCCTTATCACCCAACTCTCTGATACTTATATTGTATCCTATTATCTTCTTCACTCTAATGATTAGGTGATCCTTTTGATGACTAAGACCAGTCTCTCTTCATGTATCATTGGTTACACCCCTTTCATTTTCTATAGCAGATTGGCCCTACCATCATCATTACTTTACAATTTTAAATACCTCCCTACCTCTTGACTTCTTCTTTGCTGCCTATAACCTGGTTTATGCCTTCTACATCCTTTTAAAAATAAATAAAATCTCCCCACAAAAACCACTTGACCCTATTTACTCATAATTTCTCTTTTGCCATTCTGAGCTAAATTACTTTTAAAAAGCCATCTACAGTTGGTGCTATTTCCTCTCCTCTTGGTCTCTTCTAAACTTTCTAAAATCTGACTTTTTTTTCATATTCAACAGAATGTATGTATAGTTACCCTTTACACTAAATGCCTGGTGATTGATTGATTTTAGGAAATAGATGGATTGTTCCTTCTAATCCCATCTCTGATGAAGAGGTGGATTTTTTTTTCCTTACTAAGGACAGGACTTATTTTTATGCCTTTGATCTCATCCCCTCTCATTCTTTTCAAAATATTTCCTCTACAGTCATTCCATCTTTTTGTCTAATCTTCAATCTTTTGTGATCTACCAGCTCCTTACACACTGCTGATAGATATGTTCTACTGTCCCTCATCCTTAAAAGCAAAAATGAAGAAAAAGCAAAACATTAGTAGATAAGAATGTCCCTACTAACTCTATCTTTTCCATTTCTCAGCCAAACTCCTTGAAAGAAATATCTACCATTATAGAATTCAGTTCCTCTCTTTTCATTCTTTCTATACCCTCCTCAATCTGGCTTCCTGTTCCATTGTTCAACTGAATCTATTCTCTGCAAAGTTACCAATGGACTGTTAATTGACAAATATAAGGCCCCTTCTTATCATTCATCCTTCTTTACTTCTCTGCAGTGTTTGACACTGCTCCTCATGGGAGCTTTCTCCTCTCTTGGTTTTTGTGGCATTGTGCTATCTTGGTTCTATTCTTCATTGTCTGACCACTTCTCAGTCTTCTTTGCTCCTTCACCATTCCTATCACACATACTAAGAATGGGTATACAACAAGTTTCTTTCCTTAGATCTTTTCTCTTCTTTTTTCCTATACTTTCAATTGGTGACATCAGCAACTATCATAAGATCAGATAACATCTTTATGCAGATAACTCCCAGATCTATCTAGCTCTATCCTCTCTTTAGAGTTCAAGTTCCATATTACCAACCAACTATTAAATATTTAGAACTGGATATTCCAGAGACATCACACACTCAACATAACCAAAACAAAACTGACTATCTTTACCCCTTCATGCCTCACCATTTTTCTAATCTTCTATATTACTGTCAAGACCACTACCAATCTCCCATTCACCTTCATCCACGACGTTGGTGTAATCCTTGATTTCTCCCGTATCTAATCAGTTGCCAAGTCTTGTTCCTTCCAACATTTCTCATATACCAAACACATCTAGAATCACATGCAAACTACTTTTTAGCCCTTTCAATCTAATCAAATCCTGACTCATTCCTTCCTTTCTATTTCCTTACATATTACTGCATTCCACAAAATGCATGATCCATTCATATTAGCCTATTTGCTGTTCTGTACACACAGTGTTCCATCTCCCATCTCCCTAACTTTGTATGGAGTATCTTGCATGTCTCAAATATAGTTCTTGTTTACCTTTGCCTCTTAGGATCTCTGGTTTCTTTTCAGACTCAGTTCAAACATCACCTTTTACATAAAATCTTTCCTAATATTCCCAACTACTAGTGTATTCCTTCTCAACATATGTTGGATTCATTTTGTATATGTTATGTGTCTACTTAACAAACATGCATGGTGTCTCTCCTGTTAGAATGTTAGTTCCTTGAGAGCATAGACTGTTTTATTTTTGTCTTTATATCCCCAATTCTTACAACAGTGGTTCAGAGAGAAAGCAATTAATAAATATTTTTTGATCGAGTAATTGATTAAAGTATAGATGCCCTATAAATCTATAATAGGAAAACACTTCTGCCAATGATCATCATTCCTAGCACATCTGGGAAGCCTGTCTACTCAAATTTAGAGACGGATTTTCCACCAAATCACTGAATATCCTCTATGGTCTCTAGCCATTTGGGAACAGGAAGATAGAAAGTATATAAAAATGCTTATTTTATTTTTTTTACTTATGTTATTTACATATTTAAATGTCTTATGGCAAATGTTTAATCAATAATGATATATCTTAATTGAGAATAATATTATTTAAATTTAAAACATGAAGCACTATGTTGCAGAATAAATAAACCATAATAACCCATTTTTCCCAATTTAATGATTATATATATATATATATAAAACAGAATGAAATAGAGATTTACCCTTTGATTGGTTAAATTATAGGTAGTCACATCTAATAATTAAGGCTGTAGATCTACTTTATAAAGTTAGCCAAGGTTAAGGTGATAAGTGCCATATCTCTATTTTCATTTATATTTTCAATACAGCCATAGAGTAGATGACTAGCCAATAGCCATGATTAATATAGGCACTCAAAAAGGCCATTTAGGGGTATGGATCAGTCTGCAATATTTGCTTTATGTAAGAATTTCTAGGACTCAGTGGGGATACTCATAAAGCCCCAGGAAAGGTGATTTATGGGTTTACCTCAAGTTATCAATATATTAAGTTTTCTCTTGGGAATGACTGGATAAGGATAAAATAGGAGGATGGGGTTTAGGGATTATGTATGAAGTAAAATTTAATAATAGACCTAGGCTAGGAGAGGTTTTTTGAAGCCTAGAAAATACTGAATTACACAGCTAAAAAAAATGGAAGCAATGCGGCATAGGGGTGATAGTATAGGAGTTGGAGTCAAAATATCCAGTTGAAACTTGGCTCTATGATTTACTAGCTGTCTGTCAGTGAAGTCACCCTTCCTGCGTCCCAGTTTCTCATCTGTGAGTAATACAAGATAATATTTGTACTGCCTATATCACAGTATTATTATGAGGAAATTTTTTACAAAATGTTAAATACAATAAAAATGTGAAATTTCATCTTGTTTATTTTGTTGACTTCAACACCTAAAGTATTCTTGATGTTGACATCATATGCACTCCTTTCCACTGCAATAAATCACACTTTGTTTCTAAGAGTTTCTGTGGCTATAGTATACAAGATAGTCAATTTGGTGATTATCCTCTCTATGCTTTCATTCTGCACCCTATATCCATCATGTTTATGTCAAGAATTGGCTAGTATAATGTGTGTTTTACTCCCTTAGAAGTAACACAATGTCCAAGTTTGTCAGTGTAAGTTAAAAATACTACCTACATTCTTAGTTTTTCAGAAGCAATTACAAAGGTCAAGATGTGATCTAATCTTCTGATTCATTCTGATGACTATGTTTCTATTAATGCATTTCTCCTAAGACAATAGTCTTCCTTTCTGGCCTTCTCAGAACATATATAGAACGAATTCAACATATGGTTGAGAAGGAATAGTCTAGCAGTTGGGGAGATTAGGAGCACTTTTATGTAAAAGGTGGTGTTTGAATTGAGTCTTAAAAGAAACCAGAGATCCTAAGAGGCAGAGGTAAACAAGAACTAGGTTCTTGAAGGCTGGATGACTAGAATGTAAGCCCTGGCAGATAATAATAATGATAATAACAACAATAATAACTAACATTATTTTGGTGCTTATAGTTTTGTAGTATTAATTCATTTTATCCTCATACCTACCTGGTGAGGTAGGTGCTACTATCACCCTCATTTTAAATATAAGGAAATTGAAATATGTAGAGGTTAAGTGACTCGCTCAGGGTTACATTGCTAGTAATTGTTTTAAGCTGAATTCGAACTTAGATCTTCCTGACTCCAGTGCTCCACTCATTGCACCCACCACGTAGGTGCCCACCACGTCTCATGTTTGACTATAGACTGATATTGAGCTTGCACTCCTCTAACCTCTTTCTTATTATTATTCTTAAAGGACTAGTTCTTAGGAATCAGATATATCATCATTGTTTGGGGGCTTGATTTGGAAACATTTTTGGCTTGGGAGAACCAAACAAAAACTGCTTTACTACATTCATTACCATCAGTAATTTTGCTAAGTTATTTTTAATTTACTTTTTATGAAAAATTGCTATACTTCTTCAGAGTAATAAACAAGATTTTCCAATCATCATAATGTGAAAATTAACATAAAAATATTCATGGGTGTTGTGGAGAGACAGATTAATTTTATTCACCAAGATAACACACAATTTTCAAATAAATAATTGTTATATGGTTATGTGTCATCAAAATCCTTAGGAATTTTTCCACTTATTCATGGTAGACGTCTATGCCTTTGCAAGAGCACATATATTTAATTGGCAGTGAAAAAGATTCATTCCCATTCCAATGAAATGTAAACAAGAATAAACATATTCTTCTACTTTGGAAATACGAAAGTATGAGAAATCAAACTTACATTCCTATGGATATAAGAAAGGAAAAATGTTGCCTTAGGAAATACCCTGAATATGTAGTATATAGTAGTAGTCCCAATGATAGAAAAGTAAGGCTATGCAACAATATATTATCTAAACCCAGAATATACATCAAAATAGAATGTAAAATTTAAGTTCATAATTCAGTAAATTATATTTGATGGGCAAAAGGCAAGAGATTCTCTCACTTATATATTACATTTATCTAATTTAATATGTAAGGATTGTTATTGTTCTGTATGACTACTCCTTACAGCTACCCCTCCATCTTGTACTAAGTGCACTTAAGTTGTGATTCTTCTAAAAAAAATTAATCTATTGATTAATACATTTTGATTTTACATTACAAGTATTTCCAGATTACCCCTACTCCTTGAGAGCTCTCTTGTAATAAAGTAAAAGAAACAAAACTAACAATAGGACAAAGCCCATGTATGTAGTACTACCCACAACCATTCTAATTTTATTTTTTTTAGTTATCAGAAATCCATTTTCTCTCCCTCATGTCCCCCACACCCATTAGGAAAAAAAAGGCAAAAATAATCCTTGTAATATACCTAGTCAAGTAAAACAAATTTTCTCATTGGCTCACTAAAAAATGTGTATATTTCATGCTGCACCCTAATAAAGACATCACCTCTTTATCAATACGCTGCTAGTATTATCTGAGTTGCACTGCCCAAGATGTAGTCCAGATTATGCCCTGGTAAATAAAATGAATGATATTTTTAAAAAATATTGAGATTGCACAAAATATTGTTTCTATTTTTTCAATGGATTTCAGAGACAATTGACAGTCTGGAGGTGGGGAGCCATCTTGTTACATAGTAGTCACATAAAGATTTTTTTTTAACTGAGATATGCATTTATTTAGACATAAGTGGTTTGTCTACCAAGGTAAGTACTTTGAAAGATAATACGCATATGTGTATGAGTATTCATTATATAAGGATATATGCATATGTTATGAATAATATATATTTGTATAAATACGTGCTTGTATAAGTTCTAGTATATTTGCTTAAAAACTATCTTATTACTTTATTACTAGGTATCATAATTAGGGAATATAAAGTTACCTCATGGGAGGATTCCCTACCTGGCTACTTATGTGGTGGGCAATTGATCCAATGCTGCTTACGCCAAAAATAATTTCAAGCATTATTTTTCACTAGTTCTACCTTTTAATTTTTCACTCTAAAAGAATTATTAGCTTCAAATGAGCAAAAGTGCATCAGGAAATTCAGAAAGGCAATGAGACTTTATTTCCATAACCAAAACCAAAATCTGGTTATTTATAGATACAGATATCTGTGAGTCCTAATGTTAGCCTTTTTGTATTACAGAGTTCTAGAAAGAATACCTTATTCTACTTTCTTTTCACGTAAAAATGTGAACATTATTTTCCTTCCTGCTCAACTATAATCATTAAAATCACTTTAGTATGAATTTATGATAAATTTTATTCTAGGCAAAGTGCTTATGTTTTTAACTGAAATATCATTTCAGTAAAGGAAAAGACAGCTGTTGCCTGTGTTAATTGAAAAGATGAAAAGGAATCTGGTTTAGAAGGAATAAATGAATTATGAAAGACTTATTTTGAAATCAACTTTTATGCCATTGGAGATGTTGCCTGATTTCTTAGTTCTGAGTATCATATTGACAATACCTGGAAAAGAACAATAGCAGAACTCACAGTTCACAATGAAGTAGTGCTTTAAGATCTATAGAACGCTGTTACATGTGAGAATGGGAATGAAGAACGATAATTTTGTATTTTTTTTGGTGAGGCAATCAGGGTTAAAGTGACTTCCGCAGGATCACACAGTCAAATGTCTGAGGTGGGATTTGAATTCAGGTCCTCCTAACTCCAAGGCTAGAGCTCTATCCACTGTGCCACCTAGCTACATTGATAACTTACGCCCAGAGTCATAACTAGCAGTCTTTGCGCTTGAGTCTACCAGTAACAAATATTCATGTTTGGTAGTGCAGGAAGGTAGACGACCCTGGGACACTGTGAAGGCACTATTGAGGAGGCTGCTGTTAGAACATGGTGACAGATCCAGGATGGGGAGGAACTAATCTAGGGTGTGGCCATTACAGATAGCTCCAGGAACTTTTGTTTTAACTAACCATTGTCACCAACTAGGTGCTGTGTACAGTTTCTACTTGCTGAACTGAAACTGCTGTTAGGATCCTTTCAGGTTTTGGTAACCGCTAGTAAAGCACAAATCATCCTGCCCTATTTATGGCTCTTCTCCCTCCCCCACTTACCTTTTTGAATTAAACATATTTCCACATTTGTCATGCTGTGAAAGAACAATCAACACAAAAGAGAAAAACCATGAGAAAGAAAAAAAAGAGAAAGAAATAATACACTTCAATCTGCATTCAGACTCTATAGTTCTTTCTCTGGATGTGGAAAGCATTTTCCATCAAGAGTCTTTTGGAATCTTAGATCATTGTATTGCTGAGAAGAGCTAAGCAACAAAGTGAGTCATCACACAATGTTGCTGTTATTGGATACAATGTTCTCTTGGTTCTGCTCACTTTCACTCAGCATCAATTTATGCAAGTCTTTCTGGGTTTTTCTGAAATCTACCATTTCTTATGGAACAATAGTATTTCATTACATTCATATTCCACTACTTGTTCAGTCATTCCCAAATTGATGGACAGCCTCTCAATTTCCAATTCTTGGCCACCACAAAAAGATCTGCTATAAATATATTTGTACATGTGGGTCCTTTTCCCTTTTTTTATAATCTCTTTGGGATACAGACCTAGTAGTGGTATTGCAGAATCAAAGGGTATACACAGTTTGGTTGCCTTTTGGGCATAGTACGGAATTGCTTTCCAGAATGGGTGGATCAGGGGCAGTTAGGTGGCACAGTGGATAGAGCACAGGCCATGGAGTCAGGAGGACCTGAGTTCAAATCTGGCCTCAGACACATAATACTCACTAGCTGTGCGACCCTGGGCAAGTCACTTAACCTCACTTGCCTCACAAAAAAACAAAAAACAAAAAAACACAGAATGGTTGAATCAGTTCACAACTTTACCAACAATACATTAGTGTTCCAATTTTCCCACATCTTCTCTAACATTTATCATTTTCCTGTTTTGCTACGTTAGCCAATCTAATAGGTGGGATGTTTTAATTTGCATTTCTCTAATCAATGGTGATATAGAGTATTTTTTATTTGACTATAAATGGCTTTAATTTTGTCTGAAAACTGCTTGTTCATATCCTTTGACTACTTATCAACTGTGGTTATGGGTCTTTTTTAACCTTATGAAGGGGAAAGCTACATGGCACACTGGATAGAAAATAATTCCTGGAGTCAGGAAGACCTGAGTCCAAATCTAATCCCCTGTACTTACTAGTTGTGTGACCCTGGGCAAATCCCTTAACCCTGTTTGCTTCAGTTTCCTCATCTGTAAAATGAGCTGAAGGGGCAAGTGGCAAACCACTCCAGTATCTTTGCCAAGAAAACCCCAATGGGGTCACAAAGTGTTCAATACAACTGAACGATAACAACAAATTTAACCTTATGAAGATTAGTCATGAGAAGATATAATAAAAAGCACTAAATATATTATTACATTAAGTAAAAGGAGGGAAGGTCACAAAATAAGTATTTCTATTTTAAATATCTAACAAGAAATTAATTTTTAATGCAGTGGTTTTCAACATGCGAGCTCCAGCCAGTTAAAGAGTAAACACATTTTTGCAAGCACTCCTGGAACCATAGACAAGTTAATAAATAAATAAATGTACTTTCAGTAGATTAATGTTAGATTTACATGATATATGAATATATACATAAATGAGTTTAATATATACATATGATGATATATACACATATATAAAAATCATTTTTCTCATTTGTAGAATTACAAGATTAATTCATTTTAAAAGTGATTCTGAATTCATAATTTTTTGTCAACATGTATTCTTATGTCAATCAATATGCAAATGAAGCTAATTTCATTTAATTGGATTCGATAATCCCTTTTATGGTGCAGATCATAGACCATCCATGCCTGTTCATCCTGTGTTACTTTATCTCATGTCCTCCATTAAATTTGCTCTAGGAACCTCACCCACCATAATGGGAACTATCATTGCTTTAAGCTCCGGACATGTTGCATTGCAACATTTACCTATTACCCCTTTCCTTCACAATGCAGTCAACATCAGTGCTTTTTCAGACATATATTTCCCAGATAACATTCTTCACTACAATCCTTCCTAGTCCTCCTCCATATGCCTCTCCAACACCTTCCGTCCGATCTAAATTAAGATTATTTTATGGGGTCATTATAACAGAAACAGTCATCTTAGCTCCCTGTGTGCCCTACTTATCTTTAGGTCTAAAAATTAATTATACCTATCTTAATCTTTGACATAGTCTATGAAGATCTCCCTACTCCCAACTATAACATTTCTCTTCATTTCTGAAAGATTGCTTTAAAAAGTTCAGACATTTTAGAATATACATTCTTAACTATTTTAGTCTCATCTCATCCTAAGTTTAGTTTGATTTCAATATATAATAATCTTTCTGAAACATGCATGTCTTGCGCTATTCTTTTTGTACCTTTGGTTTCTTTTGGTATTTATTTTTAAAAGCACATTTTTGTTGCATATTGAATTTTTTTTTGCTTGTATTATAGAACAGCAAATATATCTTACAATAAAAAGTGAAACTGGGAAATTCTTTCTGTGACATAATTCTGTCAGCTCAAGTAAAGGTATTTGAAGTAGTTTGTCCTCTATGTATTCTGAATGAATCATGCTGTTTTGAAAAATCTGCCATTGAATATTATACTAACTCACTTTATTTCAATGTAACTGTGATCTCTTCCATGAAGTTACCTCCCTCTACTAGTACAAACTGTTAAACATGTCACCATGCGGGATTATCTCATTATTATGCAATATACACATATTAAGTCTAAGTAGTAAGTCTTTTTTAATTAATTTATTTTGATTTATCAATAATCACTTCAATATGCTTTTGAGTTTAAAATTTTTCTCCCCTTCCTCCCCACCACCCTCCCCAAGATGGCACACAATCTGATATGGGCTATACATTTACATTCATATTAAACATGTTTTCACATTAGTGATGTTGTGAGTAAAAATTAAAACCAATAGGAGGAACCATCAGAAAGAGGAAACAAAACTCAACAAAAGAGGGAAAAAAAATAGCAGTTTGACTTCTATAGTTCTTTCTTTGGATGTGGATAGCATTTTCCATCACAAGGCCTCTGGAGATGTCTTAGATGCTTGGATTGCCAGGAAGGGTTAAGTTTATCAATATTAGTCATCACACAATGTGGCTGTTATTATGTACAATGTTCTCTTGGTTCTGCTCACTTCACTCAGCATCAGACCAGACAAGTCTTTTCAGGTTTTTCTGAAGTCAGCCTGTTCATCATTTCTTATAGCACAATAGTATTCTATCACATTCATATACTACAACTTGCTCAGCCATTCCCCAATTGATGGGCATCCTCTCAATTTCCAATTCTTTGCCACCACAAAAAGAGCTGCTATGCATATTTTTGTACATGTAGGTCCTTTTCCCGTTTCTGTGATCTCTTTGGGATATAGCCCTAGAAGTGCTATTGCTGGGTCAAAGGGTATGCACATTTTTATAGCCCTTTGGGCATAGTTCCAAATTGCTCTCCAAAATAGTTGGATCATGTCACAATTCCACCAACAATGCATTAGTGTTCCAATTTTCCCACATCTTCTCCAACATTTATCATTTTCCTGATTTGTCATTTTGGCCTTCTGATGGGTATGATGTGGCACTTCAGAGTTGTTTTGATTTACTTTTCTCTAATCAATAGTGATTTAGAGCATTTTTTCATATGATTATAGATGACTTTAATTTCTTCATCTGAGAACTGTCTGTTCATATCCTTTGACCATTTATCAATTGGGGAATGGCTTGTATTCTTATAAATTTGACTTAATTCTCTATATATTTTAGAAATGAGGCCTTTATCAGAGAGACTGGTTGTAAAACTTCTTTCCCAATTTTCTACCTTCCTTCTAATCTTAGTTGCATTAGCTTTGATTGTGCAAAAACTTCTCAATTTAATGTAATCAAAATTATCTATTTTGCTTTTTGTAATGTTCTCTATCTCCTCTTTGGTCATGAATTCTTCTGTTCTCTATAGATCTGACAGATAAACTATTCCTTGCTCTCCCAGTTTGCTTATAGTATCAGCCTTTATATGTAAATCATGTGCCCATTTTGACTTTATTTTGGTATATGGTGTGAGATGTTGGTCTATGCCTAGTTTTTGCCATATTCTTTTCCAGTTTTCCCAGCAGTTTTTTTTTTTTCAAAGAGTGGGTCGTTATCCCAGAAGCTGGGGTCTTCGGGTTTATCAAATAATAGATTACTATAGTCATTGACTACTGTGTCTTGCATATTTTACCTATTCCAGTGATCCACCACTCTATTTCTTAGCCAGGACCAAATAGTTTTGATGATTGCTGCTTTATAATACAATTTAAGATCTGGGATGGCTAGGCCACCTTTCCCTGCATTTCTTTTCATTAGCTCTCTTGATATTCTGGACCTTTTGTTCTTCCAAATGAATCTCGTTATTATTTTTTCTAATTCTATAAAATAATTTTTTGGAAGTTTGATTGGTATGGCACTGAATAAGTAAATTAGCTTAAGTAGAATTATCATTTTATTATATTAGCTCAGCCTACCCATGAGCAACTGATGTTTTTCCAATTATTTAGATCTGACTTTATTTGTGTGAAGAGTATTTTGTAATTGTGTTCATAGAGTTCCTGGGTTTCTTTTGGGAGGTAGACTCCTAAATATTTTTTAATGTCTATAGTAAGTTGAATGGAATTTCTCTTTCTATCTCTTGCTGTTGGACTTTGTTGGTAATATATAGAAATGCCGATGATATATGTGGATTTATTTTATAGCCTGCAACTTTGCTAAAGTTGTTTATTATTTCAAGTAGTTTCTTACTTGATTCTCTGGGATTTTCTATGGAAAACATCATGTCATCTGCAAAGAGTGATAGCTTTGTTTCTTCTTTGTCTATTCTAATACCTTCAATGTCTTTTTCTTCTCTTATTGCTAAAGCTAATGTTTCCAGTACGATATTGAATAACAGTGGTGATAATGGACATCCTTGTTTCACCCCCAATCTTATTGGAAATGCTTCTAGCTTGTCCCCATTACATATTATGCTTGCTGAAGGTTTTAGATAGATGCTATTTATTATTTTAAGAAAGACTCCATTTATACCTATGCTCTCTAGTGTTTTTAATAGGAATGGGTGTTGTATTTTGTCAAAAACTTTTTCTGCATCTAATGAGATGATCATGTGGTTTCTGTTATTTTTGGTGTTGATATGATGAATTATGCTGATAGTTTTCCTTATATTGAACCAGCCCTGCATTCCTGGTATAAATCCTACCTGGTCATAATGTATTATTCTTGTGATAAGTTGCTGTAATCTGTTTGCTAATATTTTGTTTAAAATTTTTGCATCTATATTCATTAGAGAAATTGGTCTATAATTTTGTTTCTCTTTCTTGACTCTTCCTGGTTTAGATATCAGCACCATATTTGTATCATAAAAAGAATTTGGTAAGATTCCTTCTTTACCTATTTTACCAAATAATCTATATAGTATTGGAATTAATTGTTCTTTAAATGTTTGATAGAATTTTCATGTAAATCCATCTTGCCCTAGAGATTTTTTCCTAGGGAGTTCATCAATGGCTCATTCAATTTCTTTTTCTGAGATGCGGTTATTTAAGTATTTACTTCCTCTTCTGTTAATCTGGGCAATTTATATTTTTATAAATATGTATCCATTTCACTAAGATTGTCAAATTTGTTGTCATATAGTTGGGCAAAATAAATCCTTATTGTTGTTTTGATTTCCTCTTCCTTGGTGGTAGCTTCACCCTTTTCATTCTTAATACTAGTAGTTAGGTTTTCTTCTTTCTTTTTTTTTATTAGATTAACCAAAGGTTTATGTATTTTATTGGTTTTTTCATAAAACCAGCTCTTAGTTTTATTTATTAGTTCAATACTTTTCTTAATTTCAATTTTCTTAATTTTTCTTTTGGTTTTCAAGATTTCTAATTTGATGTTTAATTGAGGATTTTTAATTTGTTCTTTTTCAAATTTTTTTAGTTGTATTCCCAATTCATTTATCTCCTCTTTTTCTGCTTTATATATGTAAGCATTTAGAGATATAAAACTTCCCCTAAGAACTGCTTTTGCCGCATCCCATAAGTTTTGGTATGTTGTCTCATTATTGTTATTCTCTTGAATTAAATTATTGCTTGTTTCTATGATTTGTCGTTTGACCCAATCATTTTTTAGGATTAGATTATTTACTTTCCAATTATATTTTAGTCTATCTTTCCATGGCCCTTTATCACATATAATTTTTATTGCATCATGATCTGAAAAGGATGCATTTAATATTTCTGCCTCTCTTCATTGGATTGTGAGGTTTTTATGCCCTAATACATGGTCAATTTTTGTGTATGTGCCATGTACCACCAAGAAAAATGTATATTCCTTTCTATTCCCATTCAATTTTCTCCAGAGTTCTATCATACCTAACTTTTCTAATATTCTATTCACCTCCTTAATTTCTTTCTTGTTTATTCTGTGGTTAGATTTATCTAGTTCAGAGAAGGGGAGGTTGAGGTCCCCCACTAATATAGTTTTGCTGTCTATTTCTTCCTGTAACTCAATGAATTTCTCCTCTAAGAATCTGGATGCTATACCATTTGGTGCATATATGTTTAGTAATGATATTACTTCATTGTCTATGGTGCCTTTTAGCAGGATGTAGTTTCCTTCCTTATCTCTTTTGATAAGATCTATTTTTGCTTTTGCTATGTCTGAGATCAAGATTGCTATCCTTGATTTTTTTTTTACTTCAGCTGAAGCATAATATATTTTGCTCCTGCCTTTTATCTTTACCCTGTATGTGTCACTGTTTTTCAAATGTTTTTCCTGTAAACAACATATTGTAGGATTATGGTTTTTAATCCACTCTGCTATCTGCTTCCATTTTATGGGAGAGTTCATCCCATTCACATTCACAGTTATGATTACTATCTGTGTCTTTTTCTCCATCCTTTTCCCCCTCCTTTATGCTTTTCTTTCTCCTTTCTCCTTTCCCCCCCTCCACTAGTGTTTTGCTTTTGACCACTGCCTCCTTCAGTACCACCTCCCTTCTTTTATCCCTTTTCCTTTTTTTCCCTTTACCCTTAGTGCTTCTTCACTCCCTTCTATGCCCCCTCCCTTTTCTTTCCCCTTTCCCCTCTTACTACCTATAGTGTAAGTTAGATTTCTATTCCTAACTGATTATGTTTTCCCTTCTTGAGCCAAATCTGATGAGAGTAAGGTTCAAACAATGCTTATCCCCATCCCTTCTTTACCTCTACTCTAATAGGTTTTTGTGTCTTTTCCTGTAATGTAATTTACCCTTGTCTACCTCCTCCTTTCTCAGTACATTTTCTTAGCTCAGACTATTCCACTTACTTGGATCCATTTAACCCACTTGATTAATTTTTTTTTTATCATTACATCAAAGCCAACTTATATCCACCCCCTTTATGTATACTCCTTTAACATGGTATAATAACAATACGGTTCTCAAGAGTTGCAAGTGTCATCTTCCCTTGTAGGGGTGTAAACATTTTGCCCTTATTAACAACATATTGTATCTTTCTGTCCCATTTACCTTTTAATGTCTCTCTTGAATCTTGTGCTTGAAGATCAAATTTTTTGTTGAGCTCTGGTCTTTTTATCAGGAAGATTTGGAAGCCCCCTATTTCATTGAACATCCATCTCCTTCCCTGAAAAATCAAGCTCATTTTTGCTGGGTAGTTAATCCTTGGCTGCATTCTAAGCTACTTTGTCATATGGAATATCACGTTTCATGCCCTACGGTCTTTTAATGTAGAGGTCCTGTGTAATCCTGACTGTGGTTCCATGATATTTAAATTGTTTCTTTCTGGCTGTTTGCAGTAATTTCTCTTTAATCTGGTAATTTCAGAATTTAGCTATTATATTCCCTGGCATTTTCAATTTGGGATCTCTTTCAGGTGGGGAGTGGTGAATTCTTTCTATAGTTATTTTGCCTTCTGGTTCTAGGACTTCAGGGCAGTTTTCCTTTATGATTTCCTGAAGGATATTGTCCAGGCTCTTTTTTTCATCATAATTTTCAGGTAGGCCTTTAACTTTTAAATTGTCTCTCCTGGATCGATTTTCCAGGTCAGTTGTTTTACCCATGAGGTATTTTACATTTTCATCTAGTTTTTCATTTTTTTGCTTCTGTTTGACTGATTCTTGCTCTCTCATAGAGTCATTAGTTTCCATTTGTTCAATTCTAATTTTTAACATATTGTTTTCTTCTGTTAGATTTTGTACTTTCTTCTTCATTTGGCCAATTGTATTTTTAAGGGATTTGTTTTCTTCAGGGTACTTTTTTTCCAGTTGGCCAATTGTATTTTTAAGGGATTTGTTTTCTTCAGTGTGCTTTTTTTCCAGTTGGTCAATTGTGTTTTTTAGGGACTTGTTTTCTTCAGTGTACTTTTTTTCCAATTGGCCAACTGTACTTTTTAAGGACTCCTCTACCGCTCTCATTTGACTTTTAAAATCCTTCTTGAGCTCTTCTAAGAAGGCTTTTTTGGGCTTCAGACCAGTTCATATTTCCTTTTGATGTTGCAGATATGGGTTTGATGACAATGTTGTCCTCTTCAGAATTTCTGTCTTGATCTTCACTCTTCTCATAATATGAATCTATCATACGTTTCTTTTTACTCATGGTGTTTCTTTATTCCCTGGCCTTTAAAGAGATTAAGCTCTCCTCCTGGGGAGCAGAGGGCACTGACCCAATCTTCTTGTGTTGGGAGCCTAGGTCTTGATCACTAGCTTTGTGTGGTGGGGCCTCTTATGTTGGCAATTGGAGGCTGTAGGGTTCTGGCAGCTTACCTGGTATTAGGCTGGAATCAGCAAGGCTGGGACTTTCAGGCTAATCTAGGTTGCCTGCTTTTCCTTTCCTTTAGCTTTGTTTAGCTCCTTTTAGATGGGTGCTGCCAGGTGTTTATCTGCCTGGGGTCCCTTGCAGTACTGCCTCCCTTAGTTCTGTTGAGGCACTGGGAGACTCCTTTGCTGTAGAATGCCAAAGCACCTGGTGGTTTTCTGAGCTGGTTTCCACTGGTTCGCCCGACCTCACTGAGGCACTTGGAGGTCCAGCTGCTGGTGTTTGCCTGCTCAATCACCTGGGCTTCAGGACCTCCTCCTGGTTGGCAGTTGGAGGCTGTAGCATTCTGACAGCTTACCTGTTGTTGGATTGGAATCAACAAGGCTGGAACACTCAGGCAACTCCAGGTTGCTTTCCTCAGCTCCTTTCAGATGAATGCTGCAGGGTGCTTATCCGTCTGGGTCACTTTGTAATCCTGCTTTCCTTATTTTTGCTGAGGCATTGGGAGACCCATTTGCTGTAGAATGCCGAGGCACCAGAATCTCCTCCTGGTGTGATAAAGTGGGTCTTTCCATTAGCTGGCTGGGCAACTCCAGCTTCTGTACTGCTCCCCTTCCCCCAGGGTAAGAGGGGCCTTTCCAGTTAATCCCTCTAGGTACCTGGGTTACTGCACTGCTGCACCCTGTCTTTCTTCTGATTCAGATGTTCCAGGGCTTTTTCTGGGGTGACATTTTCTGGGTTTTCAGAGGTTGATAGGGGTGGGTGAGAGCAACTGCCTTTTTACTCTGCCATCTTGGCTCCCAAAAGTGGAAGTCCTCTGGCTCCCGGAAGCAGAAGTCCTCCTAACAGTCTTAAAGTATATTATTTTAAAATAAGAACTTGTAGTTTTGGGATCTTGAATTCTTTCTTTACAGTGTATATAGGTCTCATTAATTGTGGAGATGCTCCCGTTGATAAATTGTTAGAGGTCATGTTTATAAAGAATCTATATCCCTTTTTTTAAAAGATATATTTGTGCTGTATATATAACTTTGGAATCCAATACTAAGTTTTCAATAGTTCTGATACTATGTATTCGGTTTGGTAATTTTCTTTGTTTTTTGACAACACTGGCAATAGTCTAATTATATATACATACACATATTTATACACATACACATACATATACATATTATATATATATATATATATCAGGATAATGAATTTAACACTAAAGAAAATATAATTTCAATACACAAAGAACAGAAAAGATGAATGCGTATGAACCTGTGAACTTCTGTTACATTTTTTTTAAAGCATATAGTAAAAATAACATTACAATTCAAGAAATTACCTGTTCTTGACTGTTTCTGTACTTTGGTTCTTTCTTGTATTTGTTTTTTAATGTTTCATTGATTGTTTTTCTTCTTTTTTTGGTCATTATAACTGCCCATTATCACCTTCTACCCCAACTGGAACCCATCTTTTATAACAACAACAACAACAACAACAACAACAACAACAACAACAACAACAAAAGTATGGTGAAGTGAAACAAAGCTACATATTAGTTACATCTGAAAATATATATCTCATTCTGTCCTTCTAGTCTATCACTTCTCTTCCAGGAGGTGTAAATCATGTTTCATTATTGGGTTTCTTATGTCACAATTGGTCATGACATTGGTGAGAGTCTTTAAATCTTTCAAAGTAGTTTTCCTTTACAACACTGTAGTTGTATAACATACAACAAAGAAAAAAAAAAGGTCCAGGTTTGCTAGAAGACCTCCAATGAAAAGGGACCAACCAGCTCCTAAGGCAGCACACTCAAGTTTTGGATAGTCCTAGTTATTAGGAAATTTTTCTTTACATTAACCGTTAATCTTGATCTTTGCCATTTCCCCTCATTATTCTAGTGTGTAGCCTTCTGTGGCCAATCTAAGAAAAAAAAGATGATTTTTTGTAGCCCTCCAAATATGTGAAGGCAGACTTTATTTTCTTGATGCCTACTCTTCTCCAGGCTAAATGTCCCTATATTTTTTCCAGTCAGTACTCACCTATATACCTTCCTAACTGCAAGGTATTGAATTATTTTTCAGTGGGGCCTAGCCAATCTACCTGCAGTTACCCTATTTATGAGTTTGTATATGCACACTAGCATATATGTGTGTATATATGTATGCATATAAGCAAATATGTGTATAGAGAGGCAGCATTATATAGTAGATAGATACATGTATCAACAATTATTTACATTCATTTTTAATTTCCAGATTTTCTCCCTCCCCCCTCCTTACTCCTCATTAAGAAGGCAACCAATTTGATATAGATTATTCATGTAGAGTCATGAAAAACATTTACATATTAGTCAGGCTGGGAAAGAAAACACAGACAAAAGAAATTAACTATATGAACTGAGGCTAAGTGAAGTGAGAAGAACTGGGAGATCATTGTGCATAATAAAAGCAAGGTTTTAATGATTACAACTGTGAAAGACTTGGCCACTCTGATCAGTGCAATGAAACAAGGTAATTCCTAAGGACTCATGATGAAAAAGTGCTATCCTCCCCCAGAGAGAGAATTTATCAACTCTGAATGCAAATTGAAGTATAATTTTCTTATTTTATTTGTTTCTTGCTTTTTTGAAATATGGCTAATATGGACATATCGTTTGCATGATTTCCCACGTATAATTGACATCATATTGCATATCTTTTCAGGGGAGGGAGGGAGAGTATTTGAATCTCAAAATGTAAAATGAATAAAATGCTAAAAATAAATAAATAATATAAATTTTTAAAATAAGCACGGGCAACTTGAAAAAAATAGTGGCTAAAGACTTTGGGAGTACTTTCAATCTCTTAATAATTGTCTGTCTCCTAAATATTTTCTGATCTTATTATCTTAGATGCTCTGAACTTTCAATAAAGTTCAATCCTATCCTTAGGATGACTAACTTCTGAAAATGTTCATGTCATTCTCTGGGTTCTAGTAGCTTCCCAGTGACTACTCTCCACAGGTCACAGCAGAGAATTCAGTTTCTCTTTAGTAAATTTGAAAGTTAGGGGTGAAAATGTAACTACTAACTTAACTATTTAAACTTTCTAACTAACGAATTTTCCCATCAGGCTATGACAGTCTGTGTCCTACTTGATTAACTGAATTGAAAATTCAAAGACCAAAACTATGGCTGCTACCTAGGCTTCCAGTTCCCATGACTGTATTTGTCAATCAGGGAAGATGTGTCATATAATACAAAAGTGAGGCTCCTGTCACAGAAGTAATAGGAACTCACATGGGATTTTATATCTGGTACGGGAGGGAATAAGGAACCACTGGAGTTTGATTGGGGGAAGGAGTGTTACATGATTAAACCTGCAATTCACAAAGCTTGCTTTGGCAATTGAGTATATGTTGGGCTGAATTGAGAAGAAAATTGAGATAAAAATTTGAGTCCAACCCAAAGGCTTTTGCAAATAGTTCAGGCATGAGATGTTGAAGGCCTGCACCAGGGTGACCCCTGTATAAGTGGAGAGAAGGGGACATGTAGTAGAATTACTGTGAAAGTAGAAATGACAGAATTTGCCAAGAGATTGAATATGAGAGGTGTAAAGAATGGCACCAGGGCTGAGAGGCACCTAGATGGCTGGGAGGTTGGTCATGCCTTCAACAATGATAGAAAAAATTTGGAAAAGGGAAGAATTTGGTGGGGAAGATGAGTTCAGTTTTAAATATGTTAGGTTTGATCTGTCCATTAGGCAACTGGTGATGCAAGACTGAAGGTCAGAAATGAGGTTGGAGCTGGAAAAACAGATCTGAGAATCATCTTCATAGGTATAGTCTTTGAACCTGTGTAAGTTGAGGAGATCACTAAGATAGTATGGAAGGAGAAGAGAAGAGGGCCCAAGGCAGATCCTTGGGTGGACACCCATGGTTAGTGGAAACCTCATAGTTTCATGTAACAAATTCAGACACTGTTATTCTAAGTAATGCTGTGTGTGTGACATCACTAAAATAAAATTATTGTTTTTCTGTATTTCATTTTTTCAAATTAATATTTTGAAGAGTAGAATTGTTTTACATATTTGATTTGCAGGATATGAAAAGATAGACTTTTTTTTCCCCTTTGAGATAAAAAAAATGTGGAAAATAAATTTTCTCCAAAAGCCAAGCAGAAATCTGCATTCTTCCAAGCACTGAGAGACCACAGCAAATCTCAAACTGGTCCTAATACAGCGCCATCTCTATAATTAAGCACTTGGTGGCCAGTTCCCTCATGAATAAGACTGAAAACATAAGCCATTTGACCTTCAAAAGAATGTTCCTTGCTACTAGGACAATACCAACTTCACTTAGCTATTTGTTATAAAATTGCTCTGCTATTTTCTCTCCTGAATATGAACATATTATGCTTTAAGGAAATGGTATATGAAAAATCTAGATTTATATAAAAATGTAAAAACAAAATACTTATTTGACTAAAGGTTTCACACTCTACTATTTTTTTTTTTTAAGAATTTCTTCCCTCTACTATACTTGGGGATGTTTAAAATCAGATTCTCTAAAAGAAAATTGAATTAGTATTAATTATTGAAGGAACACAACTATTGTATAAGTCAAGTCATACTTGAATAAAATTGGCCATATTTTTAATGAAATCTCTTACTCTTACAAGCCACCAATAATGAGAAACTATTGTAAGATAGTTTTAGTTTGCTGTACAAAGAGAACAAAGAGAGGGAGAAGAAAGGAAGTGGGGAGAGAAAAGTTTTGAGTAGAGTAGAATGTAGTTCACCAGGACCTGAGAAATGCAGTCAAATATACTAAACAAATAAGGCTTTCAGCTTCTGCCAAGGGCAAAAGTGATAGATTAATATTTATAGGAGTAGTCCCATTGGGTATTATGGATGATTAATTGGCTTTCTATATTTCAGTTTTCCACTTACTGCTTGAATGGTGGTTATAGGACTCTTGAATTAGCCCTAATGTCCAAAGATACATTATTATTACATTGCAATAAATGGAACTCCTTCAATGCGTCTGCCTAAGTGCCCAATTTACTCCAAGGGAATAATTTGGGCACTGGAGAAATGGAGCACAATAAGTCAGATTTTACCACTGATGAAACTATGACCCGAGTTGTAAGTTAGGTGACTATGGGAACTATATAGGATCTTTCAAGTCCTAAGAGTGCAGTTGAAGAGGTTCTTGCTCCGTTGTACTAATTAGTACCCTTTATTATACAGTCCATTTTATCCACTTTGTAATGACATTTCACTGGTCCCCAACAAACATTTGGCTTTGATCTTCACTATGTTTAGTAGATCACAATTGTGTAGAAGACTGTAGCTATTCAAGGAATTGTGCCAATTTCACCTCCAGTATATATGCTATAAAATTGATACAAGGGAAAATTTAGGGGTTGTTGTTATGTGTAATAGTTTATCTAAAGTATAAATATGAAAATGGAATTTGAGAGTTAAAGCTGCTAACTCAATGCTCTATTTATCCACCAAAGCTTCTGGGCTGCAATTTAAGGTCTTTGAGAGATGAGAGGATTGGCCAAGCGCCCAGGGCCACATAACTACTATGTTACAAATCCCCTTAAAGATTTGTTCCCTGAAGTTTGAGTTCAGCCAAAAGGCTGCACTTGAGGACCTAAAGGGCCACATGTGGTCTTAGGGCCACAGATTCCCCCCCCCCCCCCAGTTAGGCCCTATACATTATAGGTATTAACACATTTTAAAAAAAAAGAATTTTTGAATTTCTATAGAAAATAATTATTAAAAATCTGAAACTATTCAATTGGTTATATTACATCTCTAATGGGGCAAAATCCCCACAGCCTCTTTAGTTTTTTGTTGATTTTATTTTAAAAAGATTGGAAACTCTAGAGAGTATAATTAAAATTCAGAAAAACAGAAAAAGTATATTTCAAAGTTAGCTGCTGAAATGAAGGGGCAAGAAATGGAGTTAATGCTGCCATTTTTTCCTGATGAGATCCCAGGACTAAAATTTGATCTTTTTCCCTTGCCTGAGGAATCACATTGATCAGATCAAATTGTCACATGTTCTAGACAAGGTCAGAAACTCAAAGTTCCCTCTTTTGTGTAGCAGTCTAATGAATACCTAAATTTTTATTAAGCTCTGATGTAATGCTGGTTGGCACAGCATTTTGACTGAAAAAAAAAAAAACTATCCAAATGATCAAATATTTAAAATATCCAACACCAATCTCCAATAATCTAAACACTAGGTCCTGGGCCACCAAGATGGGAGCAGAACCAACAGTTTAAGTAGTTTCGTGCTAAATCAACACTACTGAAGATTTTTTGTTTTTCCCATGAGTAAGGCTAGTACTGGTCTCCAAATATTGTATGAGGTTGAAGGGACATGTGGAAATTAGAGTCTCACCATTTGAGATATATAGGGTCTTCAGTAGAGGGAACTCATTACAATTAGTAATCAAATGCTAACCACCTCAAAGATTGAGAACAGAATGTCAGATCTTTTGACTCCAAGATAAGATAATCAAGGGAATTTTGATGGAAATTTCTCTTTGGAGTCTATTTGTGATATTTAGTTTCAAGTAAGTGATATCAGATAAGGATTTGTAGAAGGAAACAGCAAACTGTTGAGTTTTAGGGGTGCTGGGACCCCAAAATCACAATACACAGGTTCTACCCAAATGAATTCAACCCAAGTCTTCTTTCAGTCAAAGATAAGGTTTATTAGAACATCCTGTCATATTGGCCAGACTCTTAAAGAATTTAAGCATTTGTATCACTAATGCGAGAGGGCCAGATCTTAAGAATCTGAGCCCTTTAATGAAGACCAGATGGACCTTATATATAGAAAGATTCTGGAAGGGATCTAGGAGTGGCAAAGCAGTTTGGGGTGACTGGAGGAGGGGTCTAAGGAGTATCTGGATGGAAGTGGCCAGTAAACTGGGGTGAACAGAATGCCAAGGACCTGAACCACTTGGCCAAGGGACAATGGAGTCTAGATAGGATGAAGGGTGGGAAGTGGTCAGAGGCAATCTGGAGGTAAGAAAAAGAAAGGAATTGGAAGATTGGGTTTAGCCACAAAGAAAGGCCAGTTAAGTGGATTACAGCCTCAGGCAAACACCAGAGATTTGGGAAAAATCCAGGAATTTTCTGTTTTTTGGGTCCAGATCCCAAAGACTTGGTCTTTACCTTTTAGGGGTTCAGATCCCATCTTCATCAAAATCACTCTGGTACCTTTGTCAAGAATACCCCAAATGGGGTCACAAAGAGTTGGACATGACTGAAAAGTGACTGAACAGCAACAATTAAAGATTATTGAGAACAACATTTATATACAAGTCGAACAAAAACATCTTTTTAAAATTTCCTTTTGATATTTTTAAAGTTAAGTGATTTGTGAGAAAAATGATTATTTATCTCTTATATTGATAACCAATTACTAGTTGAGATTGAGATTTTTCCTTCTTATTTCCTTATTAAAAGTCCAGTCTTTCAAGGAGATTATTGACCTTTTCCAAAAATTTACCCCACCTAAACCACCTAACCAACCTAAACTAGGTGGAATTGTTACCCCACAAAACTAAAGACCTTATAAAGAGAATCTAATCCAGGTGAATTCCAGCCCATTGTGTTCCATTCAGGTTTGGGTTGGTGAACAGATCCATTTGTCTAGACAGCCCAAGGCTGTGAGCAGAATAAGAGCCATAATAAAAGTCTCTGATGTCAGTGAAAAAAAAGAAATAGAGAGAATAACACGTAGCTCTTCATTTTTTTCTATTCTAGTCATACTACTCCAAAATATTTTATTTCCTTAAAAACTGTAAAACCCAGTTTAGTTCAAACCAAGAACACTTTTTTTTTTTTACGTATGTGATATTTACTAATCTAAACTGCCTCCATATAGATGTAGAGGTAGACATGCACTTATACATAATGACCTTACAAGCTATTAGGAGAAGAGGGAAACTTACAATTTTTCTGTTGTGGGCAGAGCCTGGTCACTGTAATATCTGTTCCACTTATACATGAAAAGAAAGGGACCTTGAAGTGGGGATAAGAAGCTACTGGCTGCTCAGGGTTTTTTCTAAGGGATCTTGGTAAAATCTTAGCAATTTATTTATTTTTTTAAATCTCAGCAATTTTCAAGGACCTAAGAGAAAGCAAGAAGTTAGCAATATCTTCTGAATTAAACAAAAAATAAGCCGAGTGATACATACTTCTTATCCTTCATTCATGTAAAATAATGAGATGCATACATTTAAGCTTGCATTGTTTTATAAAACTCTCTTAAAACAAATTCCTAGCTGATTATAAATACCATATATTATTCCATCAAATACTTGTAAATATAAGCTGTTTCACTCCAGACTCCTTTAGGTATAGTTATGTGGGCACCTCTTCATTCAAATTCAAGTGGTTTCTAGGTGAGCTGGGAACACTATATTGAAGGGTTGTAACAACCTCATTACTTAAATATGAGTCAAAAATCTTTTCATTGTTTATACAATAGGGTTTAAAATCATTAAGATTTCATAATAGTAAGTGTTTTTGGATGTCAGAAATATCATCATCTCAATATGCTTCATAAAGGCTATAAATAATTTATATCTGCTCAAAGGGAAATCAGATTTTCTGATTCTCTTCAAAGGTTTGAAGCGTATATTCTACCAGGGAAGCTATACACTGTGGAGTAAGGGGTCAGAGGATGAGATTGGGATATACTATTCTTTCTTTATACTAATTTAAGTAGTCTTGTAAATATAAAGAAAATAATTCACAATGTTGTTTGTCTGTTGTCATTGCTGTAAAGCAGGCCTGCCCAACTTGGCAGTAGGTAGGGGCCAAAATTAAAATAGGCTACACTTCAGGCCACAGATAGGTTTTTAGATGCTTACTTTCCAAGTAAAAGCATAATTAATGATTAAATGATTTCTCAGAAACCTTTTTTTTAAAATCAGGACATAATTCAGATACTGCAATCAGTAATACTACTTAATGTAATCACCTTTAGTAAAAGATTTCCCAGCAGTAGCAATTTAGAAATCAGAAAACTAACTTCAGTAGCTGCCTCATTTTCTGAATTTACTTTCTTGAAAAATCATTGTTCCCCACTGAGATTTTTCAACAATTTGAACCCTTTAATTTGTTTTGCACGTGTCCAATTTGCTGAAGTCAGGATGTTTTGATTTGAAATGGTGAAAAAGATTGTATTCCTTTGGAACAGCTATTTCTTCTCGGCAAACAAGGCACAATATTTTGTCTCTTGTGTAAGTAAACAAGTAGCTGTTTGTCCCCACGGATTAAACACTCGATGTTCTGATTTAATCTTCTGTTTCTTTTTTATCACCCATTTTACAAAGTCACCCCAAAATCTTTAATATTAAAAAAATCTTCACAGCAACTGCTCACAAATACTAAACTGAGTGTCTGACTTTGGAGAGAGCACCAGACACTCGTGTAACTTGGAGGGTGGCTGTGCAGTGAGGGAGAAGAAGCCTTCATGTTGTTGCTGATCACTGAGTGTCAGCTGCTTTGGTGCATGGCTGCATTCATTTTGTCCCTGTTCAATGCCAGTAACTACTGAAAACACAGTGAAACGATACAACTCTTGCTTCTCTCAGACTAGAGACAGACTGAAAATGGTGGGTTGTCGTGGATCATGTGACAAACAGGAGAAAGTGGGTAGTGGCAACCCACCCATCAAGTTATATGAGGGGCACAATAGTAACTAGTGGAAGGCGGGTTAAAGAGGGCAGGCCAAAGCACTCTTTACATCTTTATTTCCTTTAACATCCTCTACATTTTTTTGCAGGCTGCCCAAAATCCTTTGGTGGGCTGCAAGTTGCCTGTGGGCCACATGCTGTGCAGGCCTGCTCTGAAGGTTTAGCAATAGGACAGGAAACAGTCCTCCAGACTGGGATTTTTGCCCACTTCAAAGAATTTGCTGTAGGATTCAGGATTCCAAGTTATGTCTCTGTTTAATAGTCATGTTTCAAGAAACTGATCAAATTCAATCTAGATTAAACAAGTAGACCTTTAAAGTCATATGTCTGCCCCCATTCAAAGTACACAAAATATAGAAGGTCTCCCTACTTCTTGAGGCAACTAAAGTATGATAATACTTTAGAACAACTCTAAAATTGGTATGTTTTTCATTATATTGAGCTAACATCTTCTCTGCCTAACCTATATCCTGCTCCCTGAGAACAAGAAGAAAACACCCAACCCCCTTCCTCATTTAAATCCTTGAAGACAGTTATCATATCACGTCATTTTTTTCTCTGCTCCAGGCTAAAAAGGTCCAGTTCCTTCAACTCATTCTTCATATATCTGCCTATTCTGCTTACTCTCCTCTGGATTCTCTATAACTTATCAGTATCTGCCCTAAAATGTGGCACTCAAAACACTGGAACCTTGCCCATGGCAAAGTATAATAAAGCTTCACCAACCTCATTTTGGACACTATGCTTCTACTTCTATAACTTAAACATTCAATTAAGACTTTGATGTTTCCCATGAGAGGGGATTTTTTTCCCCTGACTTCTGATAGAGCAGAAAAAAAAATTGGTGTCAAGAAAACAGGAATCGGGAAAAGGACTCTTGTCCAGGTTCATCAACAATCCCTTCTAGTTGTCAACAAGAATTTATTAAACATCCACCATGTGCCAAGCATTTTACTAAGAGCTGGTGATAAAAAGAAAGTTAAAAAAAGTACCTTCTCTCAAGGAGTTTATAGTATAAAGGGGAAGACAGTGTACAATCCACTTAACTTACATCTTCACTTTACTTCATCCACCCATGGAATGATCAGAGCTTAGAATTCACCAACATAATTAATTCTCCACTTCCAAGGCACAACACTCTGAATTTGTTCTGTTTGAGTACTCTTTTAACCTCTTCTATCTCTCCCATTGCCTTAGTCCTCTTGCAATTGATGATCTTCATCTTGACTTTCAGTTTCTCTGTCCCTTCTCTGGCAGTCCATTAATCCTATTCTGTGAACCATTTCAACAGGTTATTGTCATGGATATAGAGCCGTAAGGGATTGTAGAAGCCATTTCATCTGACCCTTTCTTTTTTAAAAAAGAGAGACTAAAGCCCATAAAGGTTAAGAGATTTGCCAAGGGTCACAGAGATAATTAATAATAATGATAATGATAATGATATTAGAGGTAAAATTTTAATATAGTCTGGAATTCCTTGCCCCATGATTTCACTGCCTAATGCTCAGCCTATCTGTGAAGTACTAAGTTGTGTCCTCCATTTTCTTCTCTGCTCTCATTAGTCTTGGAAACCCCATTCACTTATGTAGTATCAGTTCTCACTGTTATGCAAACAGTTCTTAAACCTATACATCTAGCTACAATTTCTCCATGATATTCAGTACTTCATTTCCTATAGGATATCTCCACGTAGAGTATAGAATCATATATTTAGAGTCAAAAGGTATCTTAGAGAATAAACTCCTACATTTTTATAAATTAAGTGATTTGCCCAAATCCGTTTTTCAGCTTTGTGATATCCTAACACTTCAATGTCAATCCTCCCAAATCTGAACTCATAATTTTATCCCCAAAATTTTACCCCTCCTCCTAGTTTTGTTGATAATAGCAGCACCTAACATGTCCTGATGTTAAAAATGGACCTTTTTTGCAATTCTCTTTTTCTTTCTTTGTCTTGCTTATTTTACCTGTAAAGTATCTTGTTCTAGAATTCGCCACATTCTCACCAGCAGTCTTGCCCACTTTGATATGCTGCTACCCTAGATTCTGCTTTTCTGTTTGGTGAGTCCCTAGCCCAGTTCCTAGACATTTCATGAAGGATCGTAGCCATGTTCACTTCACTCACAGCTCCTCTCCCCCTCTAGACTTCTCTACATCTTCACCAGTAACTTTACCCTATTGGTCATTCCCTTCCCTTCACCAATCTTGATTTCTAGCTGCCCTTTAGGTGTTTTCTTCCCCTAATAAAATATACTTCATTTGTCATGTTGTCCAGTTGCTTGTATTTGTAGCTGTTGGCACTTAGCACAGCTTCCTGGACCTTCATAAGTGTTAATAAATGCTTTATCATCTAGCTAGCTAGTTATCACCTATCCTCCTTTCATGTTTCTTCCTTTATATTCAATGCAATACTTTAGTTCAGGTCTAATTTTCTCATGGCTGGTATATTGTAATTGCTTCTCACCTGATTTATTTTTTCTATTTCCATCCTCTTGCCTGTTTAGCCCATCCTTCAGATAGCTGTCAAAATAATCTTAACCATGTTTCTCATATACACAAAAAACTTTAATCCTTCTATGTTATTACCTTAGAACAATTTGGGAGTTCAAGGAGCAAAAACATAGCCACACTCCCTCTGATCTAACTATATACAGAACTTATTAATAGCACACAGACATGCACTCACACAAAAGGAAATTTGTGTTTCCTGCTTACTGTTACTCTTAGAGCCCATTTGTAGCATTATTTTGAGAAATGAACCCACAAATTTAACTGTAATTCAGGAAATTTTGTCTATTATAGTTGGATTAGATCTCTGTAGTTTTAGAAGTAGGTAGCTAAAGGGAAACTGAAGTTCTTTACAAATTCAGTAATCAAGGATGATTTGACACCATGAGTCTCTGTGCTAATCGTAAATAGATAAGACTATGTACTGGGATACATGGAATCTCTTTGGAGTCTAAGACTATATTTATTGTGTCAGCCATTCATCTCTTTCTATAAGCATGTTCCAGCTATATATTGACGGAAAGATAACCTAGCTAGACTGCATCAGTTGCTTTTCACTGTCTGACATTCAAGGCTCTATCCAGGCTTTCTCCTACCTACCTTTTCAGTCTTACTTCACTCTCTTCTGATTTATGCACATAATGTTATTGCCTAATTGGATTACTAACTGTTCCATAATCTTGCCCTGCCTTCTCCCAGTTCCAAATATTCATTCAAACCATCTCTCATCCTTGACAACAATCCCTCCATATTTGTATCTGCTGAACTCTTCATTCTTCAAGCCCTGGCTCTCTTGCTACCTCCTCTATAAAATCTTGCATGTTTCTTTCATTTGAAAGTATTCTCTTCCTCCTTCAAATTTATTAGAAAACTCTTTGAATATGACCAACCATCAAAGCAACATTCTTATTTGAATTACAAGGTAGAGGAGAGATGGGAAAGGAGAATTTGAGGAAGGTTGGAGGGAAAGAAAGATTCAAGGGTGATATGCTGGAGCCAATTCTAACTTGTGAGAGCCCAATGTTAAATATTTCATTGTAATCATTACCTGGAAATCAGCAAAGACCACAGATCAGCCTCTATTTAGTGTGTTGTTGATTGTCTAGAGGTAAGAAGGTATTAATAATGCAGATTAAACTTAACATTTGTGTGCATCCACAAGAGACAGGTTGGTAAAACACATGCCTCTACTGCTCTATCAACACTGTCAACATTGCTTGAACTCAGCAAGGCTACAGTAGAAGGCACAGGGAATGCAGTTAGCAAATCAGAGGCCTTGTGACTAAAAGACAATAATAATGCTAATGATGATGATGATGATGATGATGATGACAATATTCATTTTTATGGTGCTTTAAAGTCAGTATCCATTATCTTATTTAAGCCTCATAACACCCCAGGATAGACCTATTAAATAGAAGACTGTCATTTGGAGTCAAAAAGGGGTGGAGTGACATCCTACCTCAGATATATAGGATTCTTAGCAAGTCCAAGGGTTTGAGGTAACTCTCTTAGGATTTAGTTCTTGCTGTGTACCTGATCTGTTTTAGTGGAGAGAGTTTCCCCCAAAAAAGATTCTTGAACTGAAATTACAAATTCAGACCAAAATAAATAAAAATGTGTTAACATTTTTACATAACATCTGTGTTTCTCTGTATACAAAGATATGTATATATTATATATATAAAACACATGTTATATATATAATACATATATAATACACTCATCTATATCTATACACACTAGATAAATGTGTATATTAATTGCACATGTAAATTACCTATATAACACACACACACATATATAGTATACATATCTATGAATATGTGCATATAGATTCAACTATGTGCTGTATAAAAAATTATAATCTACTGTTCCTGTTTCTATCTCTATATCTTTCTGTCTCTTTTCTTTCTGTTTTATCCTTCTGATTTTTCTCTCTGTCTCTGTTTCTCTGTCCAACTGGTTTCCATATTTTTTTTAATACATGAGCAATATCATTTAGCATCTAGTTTGAATATACATGTTTATCCCCACCCCCTCTCTCATCTACCCATATGTATACAGTATATGAGATAATGATTTTATTATTTCATGTTACATGCAACAAAATTAATATCATGTCATATATTACATATGTGTAATAATTATAATAACTATACATAACACATCATCTCCTATTCTTTTTTCTTTTGTCTTTCTCTTTGACAATGCTAGCTACTCAACTATTGTCATTTATCTCCGTTCCTCCTTTCCCAATCTTTATTCCCTTCTCTCCTGAGTCAGCTAGCTGGGGCGGTAGACTGAGGGTTGGTCTTGTAGTTGGGAAGATGAATTGAAATCTAGCTTCAGACACTTATTAGCAATGTGTCCCTGGGCTAGTAACAACATCAGTTTGCCTCAGTTTCCTCAACTGTAAAATGGGTTAGGGTAAAACAGTACCTTCATCACAGGGTTGTTGTGAGGATCAAATGAGATAAGATTTGTAAAACACTTAGCATTGCACCTGGCACACAGTAGACACTATGCTTATTTCCTTCCTCTACTCCTCCATTTGGAGCTTGCCTCTTTGATTATCCCCTTTCTCTTTTATTTTCAAACTGTCATCTATTTCTACTTGCCTTCTTCCTCCAAACATGTTTGCATGACCCCTACCATTAAAAAAAATCACTTGACCCTACCATGCCTTCATGCTATCTTCCTATATTTCTCTTCTTTTTGAAAAATACCTATAAAAAGTTCTCTGCACTTATTGCCTCCAGTTTCTCCTTTGCTATCCCTTTTGCAACCCTTTTTAACCCGGCTTTATGACTTCACTGAACTGAACCTGTTCTTTTCTGAGGCTTCAATGAAAAAATGCATTAATTTTTTTTTTATTCTTCATCTTTTTTCACCTTTATGCAGCATTTGATATTGTTGACCATGCCTTCCTTCTGGATACTATCTCTACCTTCGTCGTATTGTGAGACTGCTGTCATGTCTCTTTTCCTACTCATCTGACTGATCCTTTTTGGTCTTCTCCTTAGGTTCACTGTCTGTGCTCTGCCCTGACCTCCTTAGACAAGAGGGAATCAGTAGTGGAGCATCTAGGGAAATATTTATTTATCTTAGCAGATCATCTGAAAAGAAAAAGTTTTGATCTGGTTATCAGAAATGATATAATTATGATCAGTCAAGAAATGAGTCAAATCCCTGGAGTTATCATAAGAAAAAATGGGAAACTGGTGGATAACCCAGAAAGAGAAGTATCCTCAGGGGATTACACTGACATAATGCTATATAGCTCTTTATGCCCTTCTAATCCCCAACTTCCTAGAGTCCTTGTTCCAGTCAATGGGGAAGTATTAGTTGCTTGGAACTAAGAGAGGAGTTGCTTACACAACTCAGCAGTTGATGGTATGAGGGATGGGAAATGTAAAATTCTTAGTCCTGATTCCAGAGTTACAGAACATGGGGAAATAGTGGTATATTTTGTTATGGAAATAATAATATTACTGCTATTTATATTCTATAGTACTATTATTCCAGTGGCTCTACTTTTGGATTTTATTTTATTTATTTTAGAGAAGGTCTGAAATGTCATTGTGTAAGTACAACAAGTTCTCTGTGAGGAAATTCACCCTGCAAGTAAAGGTCAGCAATATCTCTTCAACTTAATCTTGAGTCTTGACTGGAGCACTGGGAGGTTATGTGATTTGCCCAGGGTTCTGTAGACAGTCTGTGTCACATGCATGTTTGGATCCAAGTCTTTCTGACACTAAGTGTATGTTTCAAACTACTGTGGCATGCTGACTATCATTTTAGGTACTGTTACAGGTTAATTGAGATGTATGGGGTGTTAAAGGAGGACTAGCACCTCTGGTGGGAAGCCTTGCCAAACCATTTTCAGGGCTGTTCATCCACTTTTCATGTCCAACCAATTGCCCAGCTCTTCTTAGCTGTGGCTCCAAGAAGCTGTTGCATGCAAAGAGACCACATTCTAATAAAACCATCTCATCAGGTGGGGTAAACCAAGTTGAGGACATTTCTCACATCCAACAGTTAGTTAGAAAGATGTCTATTGCAAGCATGTAAAGACTTCTCTTGATGTAATGGGAAGATGAGAATAATTTGTTCCAATGGCCATGAAAGCAGATGAAGAAGGTGTTTTGGATCGCTTAGAGAATGGTCAGACATCAAAGACCACCAAAATCATACACTACATCCTGGGTCATCTCCAGTCATCCTGACTTTTGTCTTGCTGCTGGACTTAGATGACTCTGGAAGAGAGAATGAGGCTGTTTACTTTGTGCAATATTGATTGTCCCCCCACTCATAAAAACAAAAACAAAAACAAACACACACACACACACACACACACACACAACAACAACAACAACAACAACAGAGCCTTAAACTATATCTTAACACACAAGCATTTAGAATAAAATTGGGTGTGTATGCACCATGACCCCCTTTGGCAGACTGGCAATGCTTATTGAACCCTTCTCAGAATAAAGTTTTCAAATGTGCAAAATAAAATGCATAAAGTTACAATCAATTATATTGAAATGCAGTTATCAAATTATGTTAAATAAAAGTTCTGAGATTCTAAATAGATAACTCCTGTTTATAGAGTTTCAGGGGGGCACTGAGAAATTAAGGAGTCTTTGGTAAAATAGCCAGCATATATCAGAATGGTACCTGAAGACAGGTTTTTCTCTGATTCCTGGGGTTGTCTGTCTCATCCATTATATCATGCCACCTTTAACGCCAAAAGCATATACTTTGGAAGGAAAAAAAAAGTGTATACACACACATATGTACATAAAAAATTGTTGTATGTATTATACGAACAAACCAATTGGCACCAAAGTGGCAAGGCTGAAGAATGCCAATTAAATTTCCACGGTGACAATAATTCAGAAAGTAATGGAAAATTATCACACAAACATCCTTATACTCTTCTCCAACCTAAAAAACAAGTTAGTTTTTTTTTTTATTTGTTCATTTGTTTTATGTCCCATTTTTCTGTTTCTTTTGCTTGGGAAGGGGGCATACTAACATACCATAATGTTCGCCTATCATGATTATTTCCTAGCTCCAAGCTAATGTAACCAACTAATATGTGTTTACTATACCTGTTTCTGCTTCCCCTTCTTCCTGATACTCCCAAATTTTCAACTACACAATTTCTTCTTTTGCTCTTGCTTTCCAGAACTAGACTTGGGCCTAAATTCTGCCAATGACACCTAGTAACTATCTGACCCTGGACAAATCAGTTAATCTTTCATTATCCCAGGCAATTCTCTAAGATTGTAAGTTAAATAGAAAATTACAACTTGGTTAGATAGAGGGTATTTCCTCACCTGTGAGATCCTTACCCCAGTGAAACCACAGTCCAGTCTCTATCACCACCACCACCACTACCATCACCGTCACTGCTGCTACTACTATTACTACTACTACCACTTATATTACTACTATTCCTACTCCTACTACCAACAATAACACTCATAACTAACATTACTTTAAGATTGTCAACATTCTTCATTTATCATTTCATTTGTTCCTCTTTTTCTTCATTTTTCTGTCTATCCCTTTTCACCCTTCCTATTTCTTTCTGAAGCCTCTTTTTTTCTTCACCAAAAATCATCTAAGCCTGCTCCCCAACTCTACTACATACAAATAACCCAGCTTTTGTTCTCATTTCTGTTATAAGTTTCAGTTCAATATAGCGTTAGCAGGAGAAACACACTCTTTGGCCCACCATAGGTATATCTGAGCTATGTGACATAGTTGCTTCAGAATTTCAATAATCCCTTCTAGAGGGAATCTTTTTTCTTGACATATATTCAAGTTTGAACATAATGTCAGTTAAACAAAACCCAAGAGCATTCTAAGCAAGTCTGAAATATACCTAGGTATTAATGTGTATTTAGATATGTTAGGCTTTTCAAGGAAATTTGAAACTCATAGATAAGCTTGTGTTCACCAAGTATTTGTCCATAGATTAATGCTAGTCCCTATTTAAAATTTCTCAACAGGATACTATGTTACATTTCCCTGACTGTCTCCCATTAAATGGGAAATATCCATCAGCCTCTTATTCTTTTGCAACATCTGTTTTTGAAACAATAATCCAATAGCCTTTTTCCACCCTTAAGTGAATTTGAGTTAAAAACAATCTTTGTCACTAATCATTGCTGGATGAGTGTAAATTGATGAGCAAACAATGATTGTTGAGCCTTTTCATACATGTTCATCCAGGAATGAAAAGATAACATTGCCATGAAAACTAATAGTAGATAGTAAGTAGGATAGGCCACTCAGTCCTATGCTCTGACATCCAGAAGGCTGTAATTTCAGCTTCATATCTTCGTACCTACTCCACTCATTGCCTTTTCACAAGCTACTATTATCACCTCCTCCCCCCAGAAAAGGTCCTGTTGTAATGTTGGCCCTCAAGTGGGGTTCACTATTCCCCATTGCTGTGCTTGGGGCAAATTAAGTTTGTTTTTTTTGGGGGGGCAACAGAATTACCTTTTAAGGCATATGTATGTGTAAAGTTGTGAAAGTTATTACTGTTCTCAGTTTTGGGGAATGTATACATTATGTGTTGAAATTCATATTGTAATGTCCTCTACTGAAGGTTGGACTTTGCTGGTGTTTAATTTGTAAACATCCTTCTCCCATCCCCTTCTCTCCCCCCCAACCCCCACTCAAATCCCACTGAATTTACTCAGGCAGAATTCCTGATTATTACTGACTGATAGTTGCAAAAAAACTAAACTAAACTAAACAAAACAACAACAACAACAACAACAACAACAACAACAACAACAACAAAACCAAACAATCAGGCTGCTAAATGCTAAAATAGTTAAAAACATGAAAACTCCAATCATACCAGTTATTTGCCCCTTTTTGAGGGGAGCAAGGGAGACGGTTATTTTTTTAATGAATTTAGCTTCCTCCCTACAATTTAAAGAAACCTATCAGCATAGCCAAATTGTTTAGGGAAAAAAGAAGTGATAAATAAGTAGTATTGACTTGTTATTCTCACAAAGCCTATTACAGCATACAATAGAGTGGACATTTGTCTCCAGCAATGCCATTAAGATAAAAATTGATACTTGTCATCAATCCTATTTTTTTCATTTTAGGCCTATTCTGAGTCCTTCAGTTATTAAAAAAATAAAATAAAATCTGTGGACTGGTTCTTCTTTTTATCTCCCTAAATCTTTTGTTCCTTGGATTCTTGCTTCTTTGAAACTGCTATTTTGATTGTCTTTTCTTGTTAGCCAAATATACTTTTTAAAGTAGGCTAGAGGTAAATTGTAAATAAAAAATTTTCACTGCTATAATTCAGCATCAGCTAATGAGCCAGCCAAAGTCCCATAAATTTGACAGATGTTCACCCTCAGATATCAGTCAAGGTAGTTCATCAAAGCTGTTTTAGCAGTAATGTCCACAACTGAGACCATTCAAAAGCCTCACAGTAAGTCACAGTAAATCAATACATCTTTTCCACCATTCCCCCTCGCCTTCATTGAATTCTATGTCTCTGCAAATGTAGTCTTGTATATGGAAGGACCCTCTAACATCAAGATACAGATCTTCAATTAGCCATTGATCTATGATCCTATAAGTAAATACTAGCATGCCATGCTTTGATACAGTGGGGTAAGCAACAGTGTGAGTTGCAGTGTGCCTGCTACTAATCAGAGTTTGCATTCTTATAATAACTTTAAGACTGATTGCCTTTTATATTTTGGCTCCATATTTTAGAGGGAGACAGCTTCTTTCCTTCACTTAACTGGCCTTTTGTACTAAGCCTGTGTGTTCTCAAGCAAAAACTGAATTTTTTATAACTAATAATATAAAAAGGACTCGACACAGAAATTATAAGCTTCTATCTATGTTCACTAATGTGTCTTTTCCCTTTTTGTTATTCTTCTGTTCCTCACTGTTTCTCCCCCTCCAACAGCACTACCCACCCAGCCCACATTTTTCCTCTGTCTTCAGTGAGGCCATCAGTCTATAACATTGAACATCTACTGTGCAGACTGCTCTCTAAGGCTCAGTAAAGGAGATAAAAGAAAGGCAAGCTTCATATCCTGATGGTCTTGACAATCTAGTTGGATAGAGAATGCATACATGAAGCAGATGAACGTGTATAAATATAGCAAAACCAGCTATGAGAACAAATCAAAGTTGTAATAAATATCTGATTGTTAAGAAATGGAGAAGTAAAGTAACATGAGATTTCATACTAACAGCTTTTTGGAGAATGTGAAAGAGAGTGATGATCAGCATAAATAAAGAAGAAAGGGACATTCTTGGTTGGAAAGAGGGATAATGAGGGGAAAAGGCTTGGCTTTGTTGCTTAGCTAAAGCACAAGATCTCAAAGCCAAGAGGAACCCCAGAGGCCACCTAGTCCAACTTTCATCTGAACAAAAACCCCCTCTCTAATATGAAGGACAAGTTTTTTTGTCCAACTTCTTCCTAACGGCTGTAAGTCATCAAGAACTCTTCACCTCTCAGTTCATTTCACTTGTGGACAGCAGTAATTGATCAGTAGTTTTGATTTTAGTTTTTCTATAAATTAGGCATAAACCTATCTTTGCAATTTGTACATATTTGTCTTCGTTTATGACATGGGGATAACCAAAATTAATTGAATCTCTCTATGATATGATAGTCCTCCAAATAATTGAAGAGAGTTATAACATTCCCCTGAAATATAATTATTCACCAGGCTCAATATCCCTAGGTCTTCCAACCACTCCTTGTATGGAATGACACTCACTCTCACCATTATATTATCTCCCTATGGACAGACTTCAATGTATTAAGTAGATTAGTTCCTCATTCCTTCAGCAAATGTATAATGAGCACATATTTTTGATCTGCATTATAAGAAATAGTTGGGTGTTTTAGCCAGCACACAACATCCTTCGTGGTAGAACCAAGGAAGTTTGACTCCTCCTAAAAATGCCTCAAAATCATTACACTACCCACAGTCCAACTTCACACTTGAAAATTTGAAAATCTGTATCTTCTCATGAAGCAGAATGGTATAGTGGTTATGGTTGTACTTGGAGTCAGAGAGACTGGGATTCAGATCCTGCCTTTGACACTTATTTGGTCAGTGGTCCTGGAAGTCACAACTTCATTGAGCCTCAAACAACTCACTAAAATTTATCCAAGCTATAGATAGAGTGATAACTTCATTGATGGAAAGAGTTTCTACGTCCATGAAATCATAGAGCCTTAATGTATTGGACTTCTCAAAATGAATGCTAATAACATGTTGCTTTCTATTGGAATATGCATAATAAAACACATATATACATGTGTATGTGTATACATGGGTGTGTATATGTGTACACATAAACATATATACTCACATATATAAATATATGTGTATATTCTATGAATGAGTTTTCACCCTATGAAAGAATATAAATATATTAAAGATATACTTTATAATTAAATTTATGATATCATCATTTCAGAAGGAACTTACCATAGCACTCCATATCACTTCTATTATTGAAATAAATTGGTATAAGCATGCTATTTTGATCAATGCAGTTACTATGCCATTCTAAAGAGCACAAAATAATTTTCATTGAGAATGTTATTGAAATAGATGCTATTCTAACTTACAGTCTTCCTGGAACAATATTGGTATTTTTAGATTTGACATTACACATACACATTTAAAAATAGAAATGGCAGAAGCAGTGTTAACTGACCTTTTAGTATCACATGCACTCTACTGTAAACGGCTGATATGTGAATAGAATTCTTGAAAACAAAACAAAACAAAACATGTTTTCTTAATTAAAAAAACACTATTGCTTTCTTTATAAATAATAGCGTATCTTCTGTGATTGTGGGTATCACAAACTTCAATGTGCTTAAAGGATTGAGATGGTCTAAAACTGCTTAACTGAAGACTTCATAGGAAGGTTAGGGGTGGGTCCTGTGATTTTGTTTGTATGGGGAATTCCCAGGGGAGAAAACTTCCTCTACCCAGGCGGGTCTGACCTTTTTCTGCAACTTAGAATCTCCAAGTAAACCCAGAACACTGAGATACTAAATGACTTGTTCAAGGTCACATAGAGAATATACTTGAATGTGAGTCTTTCAGGCTTTGAGAACAACTCTCAAACGGCTATGGTCTTTCTTCACATATTCAAACCTATCATTATGTGAGTGAGCTAAGTGACATCTGAATGAAATGCAGCATAGAGTCCATCTAAAACCAAAAGGACGCGCTTTGCTATTTCTTTTCTCAGGACAAGAATAACTATGCTTTTAGTACTAGAGAATACTCAGTGATAGGGAATTAGCATATTGCAATGTGAATGATTGTGATATCTAAATGAGACAACACATAGACCAAGATGTCAGTTGGAAATGGGGAGGCAATATGTCTTCAAAATAAGCTATCATCTCTTTGAAGGAGATAAGGTAGAGCAGGTAACGGGGTGTGTAATAGTATATGATTTGGGCTGTAATAATGTAAACAGTTTATTACAAAAAAAAGCTGTGTATTCTCCATAAATGTGACCTTTTGCCAAATGAGTGAAAAAGAAATACATCATCGGATTATCCTCTAGGTATCAGTCATCTAAAGGATGCCCTTCAACCTTTCTTTCATGTTGTTTTACTTGCCAAGAAAACCTAACACAATAACAGGAAATCTTTCTAGTGCTGACCCAAAACATTTTTAAAAACCAATAAGCATGAATGGCATAACAAGTGATTTACTTATCTTGTTTTGTGTAATTTTGAAATCTTGGTTTTTAGGGAATACTTCAAAAGGAATATTGTCTTTAAAATCATGTCAAATCTTTATTCATCTATCTTCTGAAGTGCTTTTGGTAACACTAGGTAAAGTCTATTAAAATTATCCTCACCTCTTCCACCTTTATGTTATTAATCAGCTTAGGCCCAACTAATGAATGCAACATCATGCTCTCTTCATCTGACCAGATGGTATCTTTTTTTTCTTCCTCTGCTTTCTCTCTTCTGCAATTATTTTCCTTTTTTGCTGTGAACTGCACAAAAGATGATAAAGTCCTCTCTGGGCCATCCAGGGGTCATATCCACTTTGAAATTGGCCTTGCTAATCTCTTTTCTTCCTCCTCCCTCCTTCTGGCCACCTTTTGGCCATATCACCACTCATTAGCACCTCCACCAGAGGGCAATTGGGAGAGAGAAGAGGAGGAGAAACTCAAATTAGGCCCCTTCCTAAATATCAGCAGCAGCTGCACAGGTTGGTGAGAGGAGGAAATTGAAATTATGTGGCTGCAACTCAAAGGTTCTACCTCTGCTCGCTACTCCTAGCAGAACTCAAAGATGGACTATAGCAAACTGAAACATGGGCAACAGCTAAAGCAATATGCTAGTGGCCTTGGTGGGGAGACAAGGGCACTCATTTCATCTATCACCTGAATGTTTATCTCAGCACTATTCAGGTAACTAAAACCTCTTTCTAATTTATTAATCCCTTGGGCACCCTGACTGATTTCCACAAGCAGAGCAATAAGCATCTTTGATCAAGCTCAAATAACCACACCTATTTTCTTTTTCATATAATCTTGATAAAGAACTATGTTTATATGAACATAACACCATAAGGCAATAGATCCTGACTCCTTCCCCCACCCGGCAATAAAAAAAAAAAAGATCTTACTCATTTTAACTTAGTCTCTTGATTATTCAGTGATGAGAATATTACTATTACTATTTAAATTTTAGTAAATTAATTTAACTTATAGTAAATTAATTACTATTTAAAATTGGTTTTAAGTGTATTTGTATGTTTTAAAAAAAGGCTTCAATTAGAAGTAATTGTTTTTTGCTAGGTGTGTAACAAAGTCCTTTCTCATAATCAGGATTATATATGGTCTTTATGTGGATAGATAAAGTTTCAGAATACCCTAAACCTAGTGCAAAGAAACATGGAACTAGTAACAAGAAAGTAAAGCAATCCAGCTTCATTGATGAGAAATGAAAAGTAATGACTGAATGACCTGATCTGCAGGTCTGCCTGGGGCCTGGGTGAAATTAGCTATACTACTTGAGACCCAGAGTGAATAGAGTACCCTTTCCTAGACTAATAAAGTCTGTAGAGCAGCAAGAGAATATTTATACAGCATCTACTATGTGCCAGGTACTGTGCTAAGCTCTTTGAAAAATATTATCTCATTTGACCTTCACAACAACCCTGCAAGGTAGATGCCATTGTTATTCCCCACTTTAGGGTTGAGGAAATTGAGGCAAATAGAGGTTAAGTAATTTTCTTAGGGTCACACAGCTAGTAAGTATCTGAGGCCAAGTTTGAACTCAGTTCTCCCCAACTGCAGACTCAGCATTATCTCCACTGCACCACCAGTTTTTTTCCTAGGGTTTTTATCTGAGTATCAGGTTTACAGATTCATCAATGTAGATTCTCTCTCCCTCAGCACAGCTTGGTTATAAGCCTGCCATGCCTGAGTATGTGGTTTCTTTAGTTAATGGAGTCAGAAGCCACAATTTGGTGGCCAGCTTTCAGGTAATGGGACTCTCCAGGCATAGCTAGGCTAGTGTTCTGGTGACAGATATCTAGTTTGGGTCAACCTTCATACTAAAGCATTTCTTGCTCAGTAAGACTTGACAAGAGGTTTCAATCTGCTAATAGTCCTGTCGAGAGTCCATTGTCACAATGTTGGGTCATGATGAAACATTGGAATAGGACTTAGCAGAAGTACATCACACATTTGCACCAGACCAATGATTTCATTGAGGTAGGGAACTCCCATTAAGAAAAGTCTTTCTACCAATACATATCAATAATATCTCAGCTACTTACAGTCCTAATGAGTTGTCTGTAGCACAGAGGTGAGTCACTTACCCAGGGTCACATAACTAGTATGCCTTAGAGAAAGAACTTAGATCCTGGTTTTCCTGACTCTGGGGCTAGCTCTCTATTCACTATTCCACACTGCCTCTCTTGCAAACAAAATAAAGATGGGTTGTTATTTAGTCATTTAGAGCAGGCCTGCACAACTTGCCAAAGGATTTTAGGGGGCTTGCAAAAAATCTAGGCCTGATTTAGACAATGCCGTGATTTAGGTTAGATAACTTCTTTTAAAAATTGCTGTAGCTGAAAGTGTATTCCCAGCCTTTGCCCACCTACCCCCAATATGAGAAGAAAATAAATTTAAAATATTTAGCTACATATTTCCTTCCTGTTCTATTTAAGATTTAAGGAAAAGAAACATAAATGACGCATATGGGGGAAGTATCTAGTTACAATTTAATGGTATCAAAATAATAGCATGTGCTAGGCCTGTCACATAGAAATTTGATTGTCCTTTGTTGTGATTTGGGATATATTCCAGCACATTCCAACCAGAACTGGTTAATTCCTCAAGGGCTGGAGATTGACCGTGACTAGTTTCTAGGGAATGGAGCTAATATTGTTTTGCACTCATCAGTAAAGGAAAGGATCTGGAGAGCTTTATAAACTACAAATAGTAGATACCATAGAGTGGACCAATCACAAATCAGAAAAAAAAGATGCATTTAGGGATCTGACTTCCTTTATTGCCTAAAGATTATACCTATTGATTTATAATACACTCTCGCTTTTCCTGTCTAGTTGTCCCCACTCCTTGTGGAAAGAAGGGATCTACTCTGTCTTAATTCTTCTCTGTTACTTTCATCCCCTTTCCTTCCTATCCTCCTCGCCCCCCCCCCACCTTCTCCCTGCCAAGCCACACAGTACTTCCAAAAGAGGCTTCCCTAAATGAAAAGTTTTTGTCTTTGTCAGGGAAGGGGAAAAAAAAGCAGCATTTAGCTTTTTTTTTGCCATTGCTTGGGATAGGAAATTGTTTACTCCCCTGCAAGTGCTTTCTCTTTGCACTTAGATTCCCTCTATGTTTCCCTTCTACTCCCCCTTTTGTTGTTGTTATTGAGTTGATTCAGTCATGTCTGAATCTTCATGATTCCACTTAGGGTTTTCTTGACAAGGATACTGTGGTGATTTCTCCAGCTCATTTTATAGATGAGGAACTGAGGCAAATAGGGTTTAGTTTTGATTTGTCCAGGGTCACACAGCAAGTAAGTGTCTGAGGCCAGAACTGAACTCAGGAAGATGAGTCTTTCTGACTTCAGACCCTGTATTCTACTATGCCACCTACCTTCCATCCTTCTACTCCATCTGCCCTCCCTCTGCCCCCCCCAAAGTACAAATATATCAGTGTCCCTTTATACTTTCACCCTCTAAGAAGAGATCTCAACAATGAACGGAGATTATAGTTTCTGCATGGTTACTCATCACTGCACCAAAATTACTAGAGTATTAATCCTGAATATTAAAAAAAGAAAGGAAATACTTTTCTTTGTTTTAAAGGAAATAACTTAATAACATAAGTTATTAACTTAATAGCATAAGTTGTTAACATATTATAATAAAAAACTTAATAACATAAGTAACACTTTCTGACCACTTTCAAATGGCCTTCTCTCCCTGTATCTTTGAAATTGTGTTGAATTAAATAAGACTTTCATTGTGAAGCTTCTGGCTTTATTTATCACTTTATGGTTTGTGGTGCACTTTAAATATCTCCTTTGATCTTCACAACAACCCAAAGAGGCAGGTGCTGCTGTTCTCCCTATTTTACAAATGAGGAAAATGAGGCAGACAAAGGTTAAGTGACTTGCCAAGGGTCACTGGTAAGGCTGGATTTGAACTCAGGCCTTCTTGACTCCAGGTACAACATTTTACCCACTGTACTACCTTGCTTCCTCAAAGAAAGAAGGAAAACTTGAGACCAATTAACTTTACCATTGATGAACATGTTATTAAAGATTTGATTAATAATATTTTTTTATAATCCTATTAGAATGTCTATGGTACATCAATATGATGAAATATTAGTATGTAGTAACAAATGGGGAATTTGATGAATTCAGAGAAGTGCAGACAGACTTGCATGACATCAAAACCAGGAGAACAATGTATGCTATAACTACATTATGTGAATGAAAAGAAGATTAAAAGGACCCTGAGTTCTGAATAGCTGAATTGACCTGTCTTGGCATCAAAGAACAGACAATGAAACATAGTTTGTGTTTTTTTTTTTCTCAGCAAAGAGATGATAGAGAGTGGGGAGGACAATGGCAGAGCAAAGATGGCAGAGTAAAGGCAGGGACTCACATGAGCTCTCCCATTCCCCTGCAAACAATATTAAAATAACATCTCAAAATTAATTCTGGAGCAGCAGAACAAACAAAAAGACAGGGTACAACAATTCTGCAGCCAAAAACAACTTAGAAGGTCAACAGAAGAGGTCTGTCTCACTGGAGTGAGAGTGGAGCCCAGTCCAGCTCCTGCTGTACTCAGGAATGCCAGCAGCAGGCCAGGCCTTGGGGGAAACTGAAGGGCACTATTTGGCTCTCTCAGCCTACAGACCTAAAGGGGGCCAGACAATTGGTCAGAAGGAGATTATAAGATAAAGGGATATAGAACTTTGTTTCATTGCTCCTATAGGGATCCAGGTCACAGTCCTGGATAGAAGTCCTATTGCAAGGAGGAACACTAGTACACTAAAGCTTTCAGCTTCAGTGGGGCAGGGACCCCGGTCACAGTTCCAGGCTAGAAAAGAGTGCTTGTGGTCATTCACAGAGCAGAGCACAGACCAAGAAAGCCTCTCCTTAGATCACACCATCTTGGAAGAACTGAAAACTTAGAGGTCTACAGAATTAGCTCTGAAAACAGTGCCACAAACAAAACAAAACAAAACAAAACAAAACTGAAGCTTGGGACAGTGCTCTCTCCATCCCAGTAATTGAGGTTAACTTTGACATAGAGTTAAAAGTCAAGAAGTAGGCTGATAAAATGAGCAAAAAACAAAAACAACAAAAACCTGACCATAGAAAGTGACTATAGTGACAGGGAGGATCAAAACACAAAGTCAGGAAAGGACAACCATGTCAAAATATCTACATGTGAAGCCTCAAAAGGAATGTGAATTGGAGTCAGGACCAAAAACACTTCCCAGAAGTGCTAAAAAGGATTTTAAAAATCAAACTGACAGAGGAAAAATTGGGAAAATAAATGAGAGTGATGCCTGAGAATCATGGAAAAAGAGGCAACAACATTGTAAAGGAAGCATGAAAAAGTAGAAAATAGATATACAAAAATTCACTGAAAAAACAACTTAAAATATAGAATTGGTCAAATTGAAAAAGAGGTAAAAAAGTTCACTGAGGAAAATAATTCCTTAAAAAATAGATAACTGGATTTGAAAGAAAATAATACAGTGAAAAGAAAAACCTAATTTTGACCAAGATATATTAATAAAAATGACTACATTAGAATGTTTTATTATAGCTTTATGGCAATCAGCAAAACAAAAAAAAATCAAATAGGCATGCTTAGAATGAGTAAGATCTTACAAAACTCAGCTTTTTATAAAGTAGAACCAATAAAAAACAAGAAAAAAGTGGCCTTTTGTTCTGCCTATCTTTTCAGGCGTCCCTGAAGTTTTGCTACCTCTATGTTCTTTGTCTATATCTCTCTCTCTATGTTTCTCTTCCCTCTCTTATTCTGTCTCTGTCTTTCCCTGTCTCTGTCTCTATCTTTCTGTGTCTTTCTGTCTGTCTGTCTGTCTGTCTCTCTCTCTCTCTCTCTCTCTCTCTTTCTCTCTCACTAACTCACATCTCCCATTAAGTTGTAGAAATAATATCTTTAAGGAATTTTACCAGGTAAAATTATTTTTAACCATTTGACTATACATTTATTTGCTTTTATTTTTGCAGTTAATCAAAAAGCATCACTGCTCAAAGGGAGGACACCACATACCCATGTAGGATTTTTTGGGGGGAGGGTTTTTTATGGGTGTGGGGGGAGAGGGTTTGGTGTATGTGTGTATGCTAATGCTGTCTGTTTTTGGTGAAGCAAAAAGCAGTGCTAAAATGCTGTATCATCAAATCCAAGATTGCTGCAATGTTGGGATGATGAGCTTAGTATAATAGAAAGAGACACCTAGTGGGCTTAGACAGTGCCACTCAAACCTTCATACCCTGAGGTATGCAGGCAGTAATGTCCATGATTGCCTTGGTGTTTAAGGATTTTATACAGGATGTCTATTAGTGAGTTGAAAATCTATTTTAGGAGATGACCTACTAATTCTAGAGCTCAAATCTCAAAAGATAGGGATTTGCTGTACTTTGAATCAGCATCATTAGATAAAGGGAGCAATGTCATATTGCTAAGTAGCTCAGTACTCCTGTAGGCTGCAAAATAGATTAATCTAATAATGGTAACATTTCATTCTTATTTATTATGTTCTGTCCCTAAAAGTACATAGTCCTTTGCAATAAAATTATCTAATTAATTCTTACAAAGCTCCTGTGATGAAAGTAGCGTGGTCAGCAGTGGGCATTTTGCCTAGTTTTTTATGTTTGCAGGATTGCTGGCCCTTAGCAATTTCTATTGACTGCTGGGCACCCGAGGGAGTCTTATGCATGGTGTTGGAAAGTCCCTTGGCCTGAAAGGCACTGCCCAATACAGAATGATGTTGACAGCCACCTCTAGGATGGTAGCAGCATAGGACCAGGGTGCCAGGGTTATTTGCTAAATGTTTCTTCTCAGATATTAGGACTTTTTGGTTCTGAAAGTCCAGTTCTTATAGATGTCCAAAGGCCAAAGATGACATCTTTTTGTGGTCATGAAATGATATGGTATCAATTAGCCAATGGTTACAGGCACATAGCAATTTCCCAGGTGAGCAGTCAGAACATAAAAAAAAATCCATTAATTCATGTTATCTTTTTAAAATAATGACCACAAATCTTTGTGGGTTTTTGCATTGTTCTGTTTTGTTCTATTTGTGTGTATGTATTTTACTGGAAAGAACTCTAGATTTATAGCCAGAAGATGTGGGTTTAACAGTTAAATCTGCTACTTAATACTTGTGTGACATGAAGCCACTTCATCTCTCTGATTCTCATTTTTCTCATTAGTAAATGAGATAATTGGACAAGGAAAAACTGAAAAGTCATTTTCATCTATAAATTCTAATTTTTTTTAGATTTCTTACAAAACAATACCATATGCCTGAATGCAAGGTCAGCCCTAAGCCAAATGGAGAAGTTTTTAAATCAAATATTTAGATCTGGAAGGACTTAATGAGGTCATCTAAACTAATCCTCTCATTTTACCCAGTGAGGAAATGGGTTTAGAGAGGATGAGTGACTTACCCATGGCCACAAAGGTAGTAAATGGCAAAGCCAGGATTCAAACCAAGGTCCTCTGACCAAATCCAATGTGCTTTCCACTGAACTACACTTGGGCAATTTGTTTTCAGTGACTACATACATCTCTTGTTCGTAGTCTTCATCATATACTGGCATACCAGCACCTCTTCCTTTTACAACATATGCAGACTTCTTTAAAATGAAAAGCCTGTAGAGTCCTAAATAAATATAAGCTACTTTTTGTTGCCTAATTTTATATAATTATAGGGATCAAGTATGGAATTAAGTGATTTTCAATATATGTGAACCTCATTTTGACAAATGTCATTTTAAAAATCATACTGTGGCTTTCATCTACTATAGGTCAAAGTTTCAAACCTCCAAAGAAAACTAAGGGTACTGTGCAATTCTATAGAATGCCAATTTGTTGTTGTTGTTGGGTTGTTTCAGTCATGTCTAACTCTTCATAAACCCATTTGGGGTTTTCATGATAAAAATACTGGGAGTCATTTGCCATTTCCTTCTCCAGCTCATTCTATGGATGAGAAAAGTGAGTGAAACAGGGTTAAGTGACTTGCCCAGGGTCACACAGCTAGTAAGTGTCTGAGGATGGTTTGAATTCAAGTCTTCCTGATTCTAAACCTAGCACTCTATCCACTGAACTATCTAGTTGCCACCCCTCCCAAAATGGACTCTGTCATTGTTGAGTTGTCTCAGTCATGTCTGATTCTTTGTGACCCCATTTGAGGTTTTCTTGGCAAAAAATACTGGAATGGCTTGCTGTTTTCTTTGCCAGCTCATTTTATAGATAAGGAAACTGAGGCAAACAGGATTAAGTGACTTGCCCAGGATCACACAACTAGTAAGTGTCTGAGGGTGAATTTGAACTCAAGCCTTCCTGACTCAAGCCTCAGAGCTCTCTCCAGTGTGCATTCTAGCTGCCCCTAAAAGAAAATGCTCACTCATGTCAGATTCTTCATGACCCCCATTTGTAGTTTTCTTGGCAAAGCTACTGGAGTGGCTTGCCATTTCCTTCTCCATCTAATTTTACAGAAGGGGAAACTGAGGTTAATAGGGTTGAGTGATTTGCCCAGAGTCACACAGCTAAGTAAGTGTTTGATACCAGATCTGAACTTAGGAAGATGAGTCTTCCTGACTCTAGGTCCAGCACTCTATCTACTGAGCCACCTAGCTGCCCAATTTATCACCATTGCCTTAACAGTAAGGTGACCTTTGGGATATTAAGTCCCTAGAAGTTATACCCTTTTTTCTTGCCCTTTATGACTTTCCATAATCCTTCATCCTTGAACTGTCCTCACCATCTATTGTCCAAGGATAATCAGCACAGGGAGGATTGGTTCAATGTAACATTTGCTTCTCCCAATGACAGGCTCGCTGAGCAATGTCCCAGACTCATAGATTTGTTTCCTTATGTGAGCGCCCCTGCTCTTTGCATGTCACAGATTTTCTTCACCCTTTTCACAGAAGTCATCAAATTTTCTGACACTCTATCCAATAAGTTCTCTGTATATAAGTAAGTGCTGGTCTTTCATTACTGGTTATCTACATTTATGATGATTTCATACTTGGCCAGTGCAACCGCCCATCTCTTGCTGATGACATCCAATTTAGTGCCTTTCAAAGTTGATTATTCATATACATTTAAATTGAACTCTATACAAACCCTCAGGACTTTTCAATCACAGATCATTTTAAAGTCAGGAATTCTATTCTGTGGATGGAATAGTGAATTTCATCTTCAGTGTATTCTCTAATAGAAAATGCAACAGGCTTCTTCTACCCATTACTACCACCAAACCCCATGTATAACACTAAGCACTAACTTAGGTAAGTAGAAGCTAATATTGGTTCATATGGACAAAAGAGAAATCATCATTCTCTAATATTCATTGTGTCTATTATACAACTCTAACTTGAAAAGCTTCTGGATGCCCAGTGCAGGGTTTCTTTAACTCACAGTAGAACACATGCATCCATCTTTGTCCTTTTACTGCAATTCTGATATTTCCTAAAACTTTCAATCTTCACATTCTTCCTCCATGACATCACAATGGGAGAGGAATAAAAACTATGTAAGTGCTAACTTTCTGATAATTTCTAAGTTAAGCTAAATTCAGTTTGAGCTATGTATAAGGTAGCATGGTATGGCTAATGATCTAACTTAAGAGATGGAAAGACCTTTTTTAAGTCTTGCCCTGGATATATATTGACTGAGTGACCCTGAATAAATTGCTTAACTTCTCAGTTTTCTAGGCCAGAGGTGTCAAACATGGGGTGCAACATTCCCAAGTGCCACTGAATCAGAGTAAAAAACAATTGAGAATTATTTTTTAAAAAGAAATTAAAATATAATAAAACATAAGTAATATGTGATTTTATGTGAATATGCCACCCACAACGATCCTTATATATGGTTTAGTTGCTCCTGTTTCTATTGGAGTTGGATGTCACTGTTCTAAGCTACTTTCTAGGACTATAAGTTGCAGTCAAGGTGGCCACTTGCATTTGTAGAGAATTTCCTTATGGGTATGGTCCAATACCAATGAAATCATAGGTCTAGTTCCTATTCCTGGTCTCCAAAAGAGCAGTCTGGGTCATGAATCCACAAAGTCTGTATTTAATTGAGCCAGAATTTCAAAATAAAGCCATAAGAAAAAAAAGGCACCATTCCCTAATGACTAAGCTCATTCTGATTCCCACTGGAGGAACCTAAAAAGCTATCTTTTTCAAGACCAACATGTGAAATTTAAAAACAAAACAAAGCAAGACAAGTGTTTCATTTTCCTCTTTTTTTCCCTTCGCATCAGAAACCAGGCCCAGGAAACATCAAAAGGGACTGACCTGCTGCCTTAATCAATAATTGCCTCAGTTGCCTACATCTAGGCCTGGTACTTGTCATACTTCACTTTACTCCTAGGCAATCTTCTCTAGACTTGCTTTGAAACCTTGTGCATAATTCCCTTATGGTTTCACTTACCATCCTTATTATTTCACAAAACAAATTGTTTGTTGATTCCCCCATTAGAATGTAAGCTTGTTTTTGTATTTGTATTTTCAGTGCTTACCATGGTAACTGGCATATAAAAAGTGTTTAATTTTCATTCTTTATTCACTCCTTACTTCTATCTTTCTGGAATGTGATTGTTTGAAGTTATAAGTGCAGGTATCTTTGGGATTAACAGTCAAATGACCACTCCTATGGGTCTAATGATTCTCTCTGTCTCTGTCTCATTCTCTCTGTCTCTGTCTCTCTTTCTCACCTCAGCCTCTTTCTCTCTCTCTCCCTCTCTCTGTCTCTCTCTCTCACTGGCCTCCATAGGTCTAGTTTATCTCCCTCTTAGCTAACCTCAGTCACTTGCCTCAATAGCTCAACCTAATGAAATCACAAGCATATTTGAGTCTATTTACTTTCCTCTAAATAAAGCTAGTTGTATCTGAAATCACCTTACTCTATATATTCTTCAAGGACTTATCTCTCTACTTCTCAGTCTTTCTCTAATTCTGAGACTAGCCTTTCACCCATTAAAATTACCCTTCTTAAGCCCTTTACCTGTTATAATTCAGTAAATATGTAATACTGTTCCATCAAACCTATGCCAAAAGTGAAGAGGCAAAATTCAATCAGATACCAATCTTTTACCCTAAAATTTGTAAATATTTTCAGTTTTTGTTATTTATCTCAAGTTTTTTTCCATCTTGTTTTTTTTGAGATGGATATGTATTGATTCTCTTTTGGTAAAAGTACCTCTGGGATCTAATTTCCTGTGTTGACGTTATAGGGACAAAGAATGTCTATGTGAGTTTTCTTTCTACTGCCTAGCAGAAACCTAGGAGAAGGAAGGTATATAATGAATAAAGTCCTTGTTTGACTTTAATCTTTAATAACTTTGTATGTACACATAATGGAAGCTGAATGTAAATTATATGATTCATTAAATTTTAACATAGTACATGGCAAATTTCTAAACTTTAACTAAGTACCACCTTTGGTAATACATTTCATTTCAAGTTATTTTTTCTTTCAAGTTATTGCTTGAACATGCAATTTCCTAATTGCTTGGAAGTTGTAATAATATTTTCCTGGGCGTAAAAACCAAGATTAATGGCATTTGTTGTTACTGTATGTGATGCATAAACAAGAGCACTCCAGGATAAAGTCTACAAGAAATTATAATTAAGGTAGCCTGGGCTGCCTGTCTTGGATCAGGTTCAAAGTATAGTAGGATTATATTGTAAATTCCTCTGTAGGTTCTTGGCAATGGTCAGACTGATGGATAGAGAAGACAACTTAGGTAGTGACCTTGACTTTGAAGATTGACTGGGGTGTGCAGGACTCTAAGTTGGAAGTCTGATGGGAAAAAAGAAAAGAAAAAAAGAGGTCGCATTTCTCTAAATGAGAAAGATTTAAATACTGTGGAAAATATAGTGAAATAAAATTTAAGGGGACATAGCAATAGCCTGGGTGTATAGAAGCATTTTTTTTCTAGAGGAAATTTGATTTGAGAGTTGGGAGCTAAAAAATAGTGGTGGTTAAGGAACAGTATCAATAACACTATTTAATTATTAATTATTGCAAGGTTAATAAATTAAAACCTTTCTCTTGAAGGATGGGAAAGTGGAAAGCTCCCTGGACTGGGGATCTAGTCCTAGCTTTGTATTGATGCTATATGACCTTAAGAACGTTGCTTCACCTTTCTCTGACTGAACTGCAAAAAATAAAAAAAAAATAAAAAAGAGAGATTTAGCTAATTTGTGGAATTTTTTTTCCAGAACACTATGAAATTCATTTTTTATTTTTTCCCCCTGAAATGAGGCTATTTTTTGTAAATCTGACTGAAATTTCAACTAAAAAAATATTATCTATTTCATTGTGGCCTCAGTTTCATTTCAGAGATAACTTGATTGAAAGTTTTTTTCTTGGGCAATCAATAAGTCTTTTTTTTTTTTTAAGGCCATCAAACTGAGCATGCAGAAAATGGTTTGATTCTCTTTAAACACTGGAAAAGATCTCTAGCCTTTTTTTTTTTAGAAAGTCATTCCTTTTCTGGCCAATTTTATCACATATCAAACAAATGATGTAGAAATAGACCATCCATACAGATAACTCACCATTTTAATCCCTGACCAGCAAGTATACTTTGTACCCTTTATGGAATGAAGAGCATTATATAGCACTTTTCCCCCTCCTTTGCATTTAAAATATTTCAATTAAATCTATGGTCAAATCATTCCTTACTCTGCAGTCTTTACATACATTCTTAATATTCATAAAGTCACTTAAGCACACAACATTCTTAGATTTTAAAGGGGAAAAAAGGATTATAGTACTCCAAGTGAAATAGCTTTCTTATGCTTAATGGAAAATCCCAGTTGCACAGAATTTTTAAATCCTCTCTCTAGAAACTTTCTCATATGAATATTTGTATAACACAAGAGATCATTAATCATATTTTTAAACACTCAGCTTAAAATTAGTATTACAACTTCCAAGTAATTAAGGATTTGCATGCTGAAGCAATAACTTGCAAGAGAAGATAATTTGATAACAATATCAAATTAATAAATTACCCTCCTCTGCTTTAATTTATAAATACATAGATGATGCCTAAATAACTTTCAGAGGAAATTTTTTTTTCATTATAGATAAGAATTTTTTTTCTGGGTCATAGAATTTTCCTAACCCATATGCTTAATAATTAACCACCTTCTTCCCTATTGATTTTTAAGTACAATTTACTTTATTCTTCTACCTTATATTTTGGCTGTCATACATTGATATTTGTCTATCAATATTTATTGAACATCTGTTTGTGCAGAGAACAGTGTTAGGGTCTGTGGATGGTTACATAAAAATTAGTGAGATTGAAAAAATGCTCTTCAGAGAAATGATAGGTAGATAGAGCATTTATTAAGCACTTACTATACACCGGGCATGGTGATAAGTTCTGGTGATACAAATACAAGCAAACAAGATAGATCTGATCCTAGAGAAGCTTGCATACTAATAGGTTGAAACAATACCTAAAGGGATCATGAAAGCGGACAAGGGGGACAAAGAGAAGAGTACCTGTATAGGAATAAGGTTGCTATTAAGGAAATAGAGAAGGCAGGTGAGTGAGTTTAGCCAAGATTGAACTTTTTTTTTCTTGAGCAATCGGGGAAGGTGAGGAAAATGAGAATGTGGCACCAGTTTTGACTTATAGGCTAAGTGGTTTTAAGTTCTAAATTACTAGGATGTGTACTCATCCAAAAGTCTGCTTTCCTGAAACATTTTAAGGATAGAGATGAGGGTAGAATTTTATGGGAAATATCATAGGATCATAGATCCTAATGAAAAGGTCTTATAGGTCATCTAGCAGAAGTCCTTCATTTCACTGGTAAGGCACAGAGAGGTTAAGAAACTTGTCCAAGGTCACACAGGAAGTAAATGGCAGAGTCAGGATTTGAATACAGGTGTGGTAACACCAAAACTCAGCATTCCACTAAATATTATTTCTACCACTTCACACTGTTATCTTTATTTATGTACATGCATGCTTATACAAATCATTCTTGCTGTATACTGGCACACCAGATATTTTGTGTTCGACTGTAAACATTCTATTACAGTTTAATATTGACTTGGCATTTGGCTCTTTGGAAATTGTCAGCTCTTAAGTAGAAAGACCACACTCTATTGACCAATGGGAAATCATAGGGGCAGACAGAGATAACTAGGTTGGGATCATTTATGTATAGTGGTATGATTCTGACAAGTTGAAAAACACATATGCAAAAATTGCCAGCTCCATGGCTTGCAATCCTCCATCTGTCTATCCTTTACAGTGGGACCACATCTTTGTATGGCCCTAGGACACCATCCTTAGGATCTCATTAGCAACACATATTTCTCCCAGCATGCATATTCCCATATTATGACAGCAGTTGCATCAGGTAGACTCTCTCTTGGGGAGAGTAGGTCCCCTCTCCCACCATGACTGTACTATGACTACTCCCCAGCAGAAGAGCTTAATCTTTTTAAAAGCCAGGAAATAAGCAAGCACCATGAGCAAAAAGAAACATACTATAGATTCTTATTATGGGAACAGTAAAGATCAAGGCAATAATTCTGAAGAGGACAACATTGTCAGCAAACCCACATCTGGAACCTCGAAAGGGAATATGAACTGGTCTGAAGCCCAAAAAGCCTTCTTGGAACAGCACAAGGAAGATTTTGAAAGTCAAGTAAGAGAGGTAGAAGAAAAATTGGGAAAAGAAATGAGAGGTATGCAAGAGAGAGTCAATAGCTTGGAAAAAGAAGGACAAAAAATAACTAAAAAAACAACTCCTTAAAAGGCAGAATTGACCAAATGGAAAAGGAGACACAAAAACTCACTGAGAAGAACTCCTTAAAAATAAAATGAGCCAAGTGGAAAAGGAGGTACAAAATCTAATAAAAGAAAACAATTTGTTAAAAATTAGAATTGGGCAAATGGAATCTAATGACTCTATGAGAGAGTGAGAATCAGTCAAACAGAAAAAAAAGGAATGAAAAAAATAGATGAAAATGTAAAATACCTCATTGCTTAAACAACTGACCTGGAAAACAGATCTAGGAGAGACAATTTAAAAATATTGGTTTACCTGAAAATCATGAAGAAAAAAGAGCCTGGACAGTGTCTTTCAGGAAATCATCAAGGAAAACTGCCTTGAGGTCCTAAAACCAGAGGGTGAAATAGCCATACAAAGAATTCACCTCCTGAAAGAGATCCCAAATTGATAAAAACAAAAAAACAAAAAAAAAAACAACAAGGAATATAGTAGCCAAATTTCAAAATTACCAGGTCAAAGAGAAAATACTGCAAGCAGCCAGAATGAAACAATGTAAATACCATGGAACCACAGTCAGGATTACACAGGACCTTGCAGTTTCTCCATTAAAAGATTGTAGGGCATGGAATATGATATTCCTTAAGGCAAAAGCGTTTGGATTACAACCAAGGATCAACTATTCAGTGAAAATGAGCATAATCTTTTAGGGGAGGAGATAGACATTCAACCAAAGCTCAACAGAAAATTTGATCTTTGAATACAAGATTCAAGAGAGACATAAAAAGGTAAACAGGACAGAAAACAACAACAATCACAACAACATGTTATTAATAGGGGCAAACTGTTTACATCCCAACAAAGGAAGATGACATGTGTGGCTCTTGAGAACTGTATTGTTATTACACCATTTTAAAGGGGTATACATAGAGGGGGTGGGTATAAGTTGACTTTGATGTAATGATAAAAAAATCTAGTCAAGTGAGTTAAATGGATCTAAGTAAGTGAATTAATCTGACCTAACTAAGGGAATGTACTGGGAATAAAGGAAAGGAGGAGGCAGAAAAGGGTAAATTATATTACAGGAAAAAGCACAAAAACTATTACAGTAGAGGAAAAGAAGGGAGGGAGATGAGCATTGTTTGAACCTTACTCTCATCAGGTTTGGTTCAAAGAGGGAATAGCATAATCAATTAGGCATAGAAATCTAACTAGTCCTATAGCCAGTAGGAGAGAAGAGGAGAAAGGAAAGAGAGGGAGGATAGAAGAGAGGGAAGAAGTAGTAAGGATAAAGGGGAAGAAAAAGGGAGGCAATAATAGAAAGGAGGTGGGAGTGAGGGAGGCAGTGGTGAAAAGCAAAGCACTAGTGAGGAGGGAAAGGGAGAAAGGAGAAAGAAAAACATAAATAGGTGAGAAAAAAGGATGGAGAGAAAGATACAGATAGCAATCATAATTGTGAATGGGATGAACTCTCCCATAAAATGGAAGTAGATAGCAAAATGGATTAAAAACCATAATTTTACAATATATTGTGTACTGGAATCATATTTGAAACAGCGGGACACACACAGGGTAAAGGTAAAAGGATAGAGTAGAATATATTATGCTTCAGCTGAAGAAAAAAAGCAGAGGTAGCAATCCTGATCTCAGACAAAGCAAAAGCAAAAAAAAAGATCTTATCAAAGGAGATAAGGAAGGAAACCACATCCTGCTGAAAGGCACCATACACAATGAAGTAATATTATTATTAAACATATATGCACTAAAAGGTATAGCATCCAGATTCTTAGAGGAGAAGTCAGGGAGTTACAGGAAGAAATAGCAAAACTATACTAGTGGGAGAACTCCCCCTCCCCATTTCTGAACTAGGTAAATCTAACCATAAAATAAACAAGAAAGAAGTTAAGGAGGTAAATAGAATATTAGAAAAATTAGGTATGGTAGACCTCTGGAGAAAATTAAATGGGGATAGAAAGAAATATACTTTTTTTTCTCAGTGGTACATGACACATACACAAAAATTGACCATGTACTATGGCATAAAAACCTCACAATCCAAAGCAGAAAGGCAGAAATATTAAATGCATCCTTTTCAGATCATGATGCAATAAAAATTATATGTAATAAAGGGACATGGACAGATAGACTAAAAAATAATTGGAAGCAAAATAATCTAATGCTAAAAAGTGAATGGACCAAATAACGAATCATAGAAACAATCAATAAATTCATTCAAGAGAATGAAAATAATGAGACAACATACCAAAACTTATGGGATGCAACAAAAGTAGTTCTTAAGGGAAGTTTTATATCTCTAAATGCTTACATTAATAAAATAGAGAAAGAGGAGATCAATGAATTGGGCATGCAACTAAAAAAAAAAGGAGAAAAAGAACAACTTAAAAATCCTTAATTAAATAATAAATTAGAAATACTGAAAACCAAAGGAGAGCTTAATAAAATTGAAATTAAGAAAACTATTGAACTAACAAATAAAACTAAGAGCTGGTTTTATTAAAAAATAAAATAGACAAACCTTTATTTAATTTAATTTAAAAAAGACAAGAAAACCAAATTAGCAGTATCAAAAATCAAAAGCGTGAATCCACTACCATGGAAGAGGAAATTAAAACAATAATTAGGAACTATTTTGCCCAATTGTATGTCAATAAATTTGACAATCTTAGTGAAATGGATGAATATTCATAAAAATATAAATTGCCCAGATTAACAGAAGAGGAATAAAATACTTAAATAATCCCATCTCAAAAAAAGAAATTGAACAAGCCATTGATGAACTCCCTAGGAAATAATCTCCAGGGCAAGATGGATTTACATGCAAATTCTATCAAACATTTAAAGAACAAATAATTCCAATACTATATAGACTATCTGGGAATATAGCCAAAGAAGTAGTCTTACCAAATTCTTTTTATGATACAAATATGGTGCTGATACCTAAACCAGGAAGAGTCAAAATAGAGCAAGAAAATTTGAGACCAATTTCTCTAATGAATATGGATGTAAAAATTTTAAATAAAATATTAGCAAATAGATTACATCAACTTATCACAAGAATAATACATTATGACCAAGTAAGATTTATGCCAGGAATGCAGAGCTGATTCAATATTAGGAAAACTATCAGCATAATTGATCTTATCAATAACAAAACTAACAGAAACCGCATGATCATCTCAATAGGTGCAGAAAAAGCTTTTGAGGAAATACAACACCCATTACTATTAAAAACACCAGAGAGCATAGGAATAAATGGAGTCTTCGTTAAAACAATAGGTAACATCTACCTAAAACCTTCAGCAAGCATCATATGTAATGGGGACAAGCTAAAAGCATTTCCAATAAGATCAGGGTGAAACAAGGATGTCCATTATCACCACTGTTGTTCAAAATCACACTGGAAATGTTAGCTTTAGCAATAAGAGAAGAAAAAGAAATTGAAGGTATTAGAATAGACAAAGAAGAAAGAAAGCTATCTCTCTTTGCAGATGATATGATGATATACTAGAGAATCAAGTAAAAAAACTACTTGAAATAATGAACAACTTTAGCAAAGTTGCAGGCTCTAAAATAAACTCACTTCAATCATCAGCATTTCTATATATTACCAAGAAAGCCCAACAACAAAAGATAGAAAGAGAAATTCCATTTAAAGTACTATAGACATTATAAAATATTTAGGAGTCGACTTCCTGAAACAAACCCTGGAACTATATGAACACAATTACAAAATACTCTTCACACAAATAAAGTCAGAACTAAATTATTGGAAAACATCAGTTGCTCATGGGTAGGCTGAGCTAATATAAAAATGACAATTCTAACTAAGCTAATTTACTTACTCAGTGCCATACCAATCAAATTACCAGAAAAAATATTTTGTAGAGCTAGAAAAAATAATGATATTCATTTGGAATAACCAAAGTTCCAGAATAGCAAGGTAACTAATGAAAAGACATGCAGGGGAAGGTGGCCTAGCCATTCCAGATCTTAAATTATATTATAAAGCAGCAATCATCAAAACTACTTCGTACTGGCTAAGAAATAGAGTGGTACATTGGTAGAATAGGTTAGGTATGCAAGACACAGTAGTCAATGACTATAGTAATCTACTATTGATAAACCCAAAGACCCCAGCTTCTGGGATAAGACCTCACTATTTGACAAAAACTGCTGGGGAAACTGGAAAAGAGTATGGCAGAAACTAGGCATAAACCAAAATCTCACACCATACACCAAAATAAAGTCAAAATGAGTTTATTATTTAGATACAAAGGCTGATACTGAAAGCAAACTGGAAGAGCAAGGAATAGTTTACCTGTCAGATTTATGGATAACAGAAGAATTCAGGACAAACAGGGGATAGAGAACATTACAAAATGTAAAAAAAAGAAAGGATAATTTTGATTATATTTAATTGAAAAGTTGTTTTTTTTTTGTTTGTTTGTTTTTGCACAAAGCCAATGCAACCAAGATTAGGAGGAAAGTAGAAAATTGGGAAAGAATGTTTACAACCAGTGTCTCTGATAAGGGCCTTATTTCTAAAATAGATAGAGAATTAAGTCAAATTTTAAGAATACAAGTCATTCCCCAATTGATAAATGATCAATGGATATGAACAGACAGTTGTCAGATAAAGAAATTAAAGCCATCTATAGTCATATGAAAAAATGCTCTAAATCACTATTGATTGGAGAAATGCAAATCAAAGCAACTCTGAGGTACTACATTATACCTGTCGGATTGGCCAGCATGACAAAACAGGAAAATGATAGAAAATTGCAACACTAATGCACTGTTGGTGGAGTTGTGAAATGATCCAATCATTTTGGAGAGCAGTTTGGATCTATGCCCAAAGGGCTATAAAATGTGCATAGACTTTGACCCAGAAATAGCACTTCTAGGGCTGTATCCCAAATAGATCATAAAAATTGGAAAAGGACCCACATGTACAGAAATATTTATAGTAGCTCTTTTTTTTGTGGTGGCAAAGAATTGGAAATTGAGAGGATTCTAGTTAATTGAGGAATGGCTGAATAAGTTGTGGTATATGAATGTAATGGAATACTATTGTGCTAAGAAATGATAACCTGGCTGACTTCAGAAAAACCTGGAAAGACTTGTATGGACTGATGCTGAATAAAGTGAGCAGAACCAGGAGAATGTTGTACACAGTAACAGCCATGTTGTGCAATGACTAATATTGATAGACTTAGTCCTTGTCAGAAATGCAAGGATCTGACACATCTCCAAATGCCTCATGATGGAAAATGCTATCCACATCCAAAGAAAAAACTGTGGAGTTTGAATGCAGATTGAAGCATACTATTTGCTATTTTTTTTCTGTTTTGTTTTCTTTCCGTTTTATGGTGGTTCCTTATATTGGTTCTACTTCTTCCTTACAACATCACTAATGTGAAAATATGTTTAATAAGAATGTGTATGTATAACCTATTTAAGATTGTGGGCTATCTTGGGGAGGGAGGGGGAGTAACATTTAAAACTCAAAAGCTTATGGAAGTGATTATTGATAAATCAAAATAAATATATTAATAGAAAAGAAGAAAAAAAAGAAATCAAGCCTGAAAAAGAAGCAATGGCCATTCATAGCCAGTGATAAGGGACTAAAGATAATTTATAAATAACACATGAATAACATGTCCCTGGGCCCAGTTTGGCTCATTGGCAAATTGATGTTCAACTCAATACTGCCTTTGCCTTCTGACTTCCCTGTTTTGGCATATTCCCCTGACATTGAACCTCAAAATGTTGAAGTTATCTTTTACTTCACTGTCTCCCCTTCCTCCCCCCCCAATTTAGTCATCATGTTCTTATTTTTCCTTTGTAATGTTTCTTCTTTCCATTCACATTATTTTGTCCTGGTAACTGGACTATCACAAATGTTTATTTCCCCTCCTACAGGTTTTTCACTCTCTAATCCATTCTACATAATTGCCTGATTTTCTCCCTCAAACATCACTTCACAAATACCATTCCTCTCCCTCCCCTCTTCTCCACAACACCCAAAAACTGCCCCCCACACACACTTTCCACTGAGCAAAGTCACTTATAATCTGTTAGTATGTTTTAATTTTATTTCAGGGAAGTAAGGTGGTATATTGGAAAGAGAGCCAGATTTGGAGTCAGGAAGACCTTATTCAAGACTTGAGTATAAGTCTAGCCTTTAATACTTACTAGCTATTTAATCCTGGTTAAATCATTTTAACCTCTACCTGCTTCAGTTTCCACATTTGTAAAATGGGGTTAAAACAGCATCTACTTGCCAAGGTTCTAGTGAAGATAAAATAACATTCATAACATACTTTGCAAACTTTAAAACATTATGCAAATGCTAGTTGTCACCATCATCATCTATCCTTACAGGATAAATCCTAATCTAATAAACATGGCATTCAAAGCCCTCAACAATAGTCCTCAACCATACTTTTGTAACTTTATCGTCTTTCTCTTTTTCTTTCAATTTTATTTTATTTCCAGTTCCAAATTCTCTCAATTCATTCTCCCTTCCCCCATTCATTGAGAAGGCAAAGGAAAAATTAAAATAAAAATGATAATGCACAACAAGTTCCTTCATTGCTGAAAGAAAAAAAGAAGGAAGAATGGAAGAAAGGAAAGAACAAAGGAAGGAAAGAAGAAATTAAGGGAGGGAGGGATGAAAAGAAGGAAGGAAGAAGGAAAGAAGTTTATGCTTTAATCTGTATTCTGCATCCATCAGTTTGCTATCTGGAGGTGGGTAGCATGCTTCTTCATTAGTCCCTTGGAATTATGATTGGCCATTGTGTTGATAAGAGATAATCAGTTTCTCAAAATTGATTGATCATATTTACAAAATTGTTGTTACTGTATGTATTGTTCTCCTGGTTCTGTTCACTTTGCCATACAATAGTTCATATGTCTTCTCAGGTTTTTCTGAAACCACCCTTTTCATAATTTTTTAACAGCACAATAGTATTCTATCACATTCATATATATCATAATTTGTCCATTTATTCTCCAACTGGTGGGATTCCTTTCAGATGCAGATTTTATGACATTTTTTTGCCAAAAAAATGGGGTGTGACCATTATGTGAAGCTTTAAAAAATTGTGCCAGTATTACTTAAAATCATTTATTACTAAACTGTATTGCTGGCAGATGAACAGTACAATTTAGCTAGCTCAGGAAGATGCTAGTCTTACCATATCATGTGACTTAATCATGGCAGCATCAACTGCCTGACTGCTCCCCTTGCACCAATGGCTCTTCAACTGGGTTGAGTGACAATACTCTTAGTACTGCAGAGCTCTAAACAAACCATGCAAATGAGCTTTCAGTAATATACTGACAATACACATGCACTGAAAATTCTAGACTCTGAGCTCACAATGCAAGAGAGAAATGTATAGTCACATGCCACTGGTGAATACATTGCTGCTGTTTCCTTTTAAGTAGTGTGACAAACAGAATTATCCCATTCGATGATTAGGCAATGAAAGGTTATAAACCAACTTTTGGGCTGAAAAAAAACACAAGGTGCAACAATTATGGGGTGGCAATGATTATGCGGTGAAATGTGGTATGCTGGACTGAATCAAAAGACATGAGTTTGAGTATTGTCTTTAGCATGTAAAAGTGATATGAGTTGAAGCAAGTCACCTAACCTTCATACTATAGTGGAAAAAAACACTCAATTTATATCCAGAGTACTTGGATTTGAAAATGGAATTTACATTTTTTTCTTAGTATTTGAAAATGGACAAGTAATGTTGCCTTTCAGTCTTGGTTCCCTTATTTGTAACATTAAGAAATTGGACTAGATAATCTCTAGGGTCACTTCCACATCTAAATTGTATGTTGTCTTCTTGTCTCTTTAATGAATATGCAAATGCCTACTTTACCTTCTTCATTGAATTGCTGAGATAATATGTATATAAAAGATCTTGGAAAATTTACACGGCAATCTGTGGGCATTACAACGCTTCAGTTTAACTATGTGCATGCAAAGGTGGAAAGAGAAAAAATAGAATGACTGCAGTAAACTGTTTTAAACAATAGGTGGAGAGTAAGTAAAGATTGCCTGTTTCACAGAAAAAAAAAAAGCAAGACATTTTTAAATTTATGAAGTGTCCAAAAGCAAGTGTATATTTCATACACTTGAATATTCCCATTTTTAAAAATATATGATTGATTGATGCTGAGACTCTCTTCACCAATATAGATTGTCATTCCCTCTGACAATCTTTATGAGCTACTAATAGTAGGAGAAAATAATTAGCTCATGTGAAGCTCCCAAAAATGAACTTCTTGTAACCTTAGCTCCACAATCCTCAGAAAAACAGATCTATACCACTACCAGACCCACACTCAGATTTTTTAGCTTGGAAGGAATTGCCAGTGCTTGCCCAGCTTTGAAGCATCAAGCATCACCTCTAAGGCTGTAATGAAGCATTGGAATAGAAATTTAATGGAGGTTGAAATCAATATCCAAGAAAGACTACCATGATTAACTTGAGAAAATAAGTCTTACGTCATATTCAACTTATATGCTATTTTTTCCCAAATCACTAATTTATTAAAGGAAATTAGGTTTTCATAAACACATAGGTCTCACTGGAATAAGATGAACAAAAACCTCAAAATAGCTTTTACTGACTTTGTTCTCATGGCTTCTGGTTTTTTTTTAATATCCTATCGGTAACCTTTAAAAAAAAATAGCATAATTTCTTGATAACTGTCCCCTCCCATTTTCACCCCAGAGTCAATGAAAATTCTTGCTAAAAAAAAGAAGTAAAATAAATAGACAAGTCATATCTTCTTTGGATCACTAATGCCTCACTCCTTACTGAGCATCTACTACTTCCCTCACTAGAGAGAGGACAAGGCTTTGGAAATTATTCATTAGTTTTTGCAAAAGTATAACTATTAAGAGCCTAGAAGAAAATATTATAGGACTCTTGAAAATTCAAGATTATTGATCCAAATGATTAGAGCATCTCCACATATGTTAAAGCTATTAAGACTTCTTCTGACCTTATTTCAATATATATACATATATACATATATAGAGAGTTATTGATTGAATGAACACAGAATAATTCACTATTACAAAATGTTAGCATTAGAAGGGATCTTAAAATTTTAATTGACCCTCTTTTTTTTATAAACAAAATAAAACAACAATAACACAAACCAACCCCTCCACCTCCTCCCATCTGATGAAGGATTCTTTATCTATATTGGCTCCCTAGTTTCCATAGCAGAAATAATTCCTCAGTAAGCATACATTACCATTCCTTGTGTTTATTTGCTCATTCCCTTCCTGGGAAATCATCTGGCTGCATTTACTTACGTTTACTTGCTAATCCTCCTTAACAGCTCAAAGCAGTATCAGGCTCTCCATACCTATGCTTTATTGACAAGGATTTACTTTACCAGTGAAAGAAGGTAGATATGCAAGAAAGGGGAAACTAAAGCCTAGAAGCAAGAAGTAGAACAAGGAGTAAATTAATTTAATTTGGACAGATTTATTTACTATACCTAGAATCATGATTTCATTCCACTATGGCATATTTTGCAACTCCACCATGCCCTCTTATATGAAAGTTTCTTCTTCTGAGAAGTCTTGACCTGTATATACTTAGATCACATAACATGGATCCCTTTGCTTTGTTGAGTTCTACTACTTCTTGGGTGGGAGTAGCCTCCTTTGATTGACTATACAGGGAAAACATTCAATGTCTTTAAAACTGGCCAGATTGTGATAGTTTCTGCCTTCCCTGCTTGCTCTATCAAGCTGCATTTAGAGGGTGAAAAATCATAATTCACCCGTAGCACTAGAATTCTAAACTGAATCAGGGGAGAATTATATCCCCCTTTTTACCTGACTCTTAGGAATGACACAGAGGTATTTCTCTTGTTTAGTTCCATTTGTCTCCATTTTCAGGTGGAAGAGGTTATCCCCATCAGACTGAGAGTTGAAGCGATACTGACCTTGGAGCCAAGATTACAGTCAGGCTGTTACAGCCAGTCATTTTGACAGGGATGCCTCGACAAACTAGTGTGCCTAGAACCAGATCCCAAACAAGGTTTTGGATTCAGAATTTAGGACTATGTTCCATAGGAACTGAGTTAAACTGTATATTTGTTATTATATCTTTGAAGTAAATATTTCCATGTAAAAGTCAATCTGTTTGTGGTTAATGGGAACTGATGTGCAGTGGGTTATTCTTTCCATCAATAGCAGTTGGAGCCAATGAAAAGGGAACCTAAATATTCCCAATCTTCCTTTAGGGTCCAGCAGAATTTTAGAGGAGGAGTGATATGTAACATACCTAGCCTTCAAGCAATAAGGACCAAATTACACTCACATAGGAAAATAGTAGGAAATTAATTTAGTGAGATACTTAGGACACAGTTTGTTTATAGCATTTGAATGACAGTCTGAGGAATTTATACTTGATGTTGGAGGCAACAAGGAGTTATTTCAGGAAGGTAATATATAAAAAGCAGTGCTTTAGGAACCAATTGTTTTATTTTAGTTGTTCATAGTTCTGTTTGTTTTATATTATGTTAAGTTCATGGGTAATTACATTCTATATAAATAAAACACATGAAATAGTTTGAGTAGAAAAATGAAACGTTAAGGAATAAGCAATATGAATATAGAACACAATCCTATAGGTTCTCCCTTTAAGAATCCATCCATAGTCTTCCCATTAACTTCTCTACAGAGCCAGAAATCTCTACAATAATACCATATCGTTTTTAATTTAATCCATATTCAAATTCCACTAATCCATTTCACTTCACCCTGTCTCACCCACCCAAAAGAAATCTCTCTTGAAAAATACTTGACTACATTTTATCATTACACTATTTGGTTAGCGTTTTTTTCTTTTTCTTTCTTCCTTTTTTTTAGGTGAGAAAGTGGTAACATGAATTTCATTTTTAATAGTATTTTATTTTTCCCAATTACATGTCAAGACCATTTTTAGTATTCATTTTTACAAGATTTTGAGTTCCAAATTTTCTCCCTCCCCTTCCCTCTTCTGAAAATGTTAGGCAATTTGATATAGGTTATGCATGTGTTATCATGTGAAAATATATTTCCATATTAGTCACAATTGTGAAAGAAGAAACATCAAAAGAAAAAAAAACATGAAAAAGAATAAAATAAGTGAAAAAGTATGCTTTGATCTGCATTCACAGTCCATCACTTCTTTATGTGGATGTGGATAACATTTTCCTTTGTAAATCCTTTGTACTTGTCTTGTATCATTGTGTTGCTGAGAAGAGCTGAGTCATTAATTGTTGATCATCATACAATGTTGTTGATACTACGTAAAATGTTTTCCTGGTTCTGCTTATTTCACTTTTCATCAGTTTGTGTAAGTCTTTCCAGGGTTTTTCTGAAATCTGCCTGTCCTTCATTTCTTATTGAGCAATAGTATTCCATTACATTCATGTACCACAGCTTGCTCAGCCATTCCCCAATTGATGGACATCCCCTCAATTTCTAATATTTTGCCACCACAAAAAGGGCTGTTATAAATTTTTTTTGCACATGTAGGTCCTTTTCCCTTTTTTATGATCTCTTTGGGATACAGACCTAGAAATGGTGTTTCTAGATGATAGGATATGCACATTTTGATTTCCCTTTGGGCGTAGTTTCAAATTGCTGTCCAGAATGGTTGGATCAGATCACAACTCTACTAACAGTGCACCAGGGTCCCAATTTCCCCACTTCTTCTCCAACATTTTTCATTTTTCTTTTTTGTAATATTAGTCAATCTGATAGGTGTGAGGTGGTACCTCAGAGTTGTTTTAATTTGCATTTCTCTCATCAAAAGTGATTTAGAGAACTTTTTCATATGAAAATTGCCTGTTCATATCCTTTGACCATTTATCAATTGGGGAATGTGTTGTATTCTTATAAATTTGATTTTGTTTGGGGCAGCAAGGTGGTGCAGTGGGTAGAACATCAGCTTTGAAGTCAGGAGGACCTGTGTGAGGGATTGTCTGGTGTTGACTACTACCAAGTGAGGATTGTGGCAAGATGGGGTAGGAACAAGATATTAGGAAGTGACCGGAGCTCACGCTCCCAAGGCAGGGGCTGTGCTAGGCGGAGTTGTGGTGAACTGGGATGGGAACTGGATACGGAGAAGTAACCGGAGCTCACGCTCCCGAGGCAGTGGGCAGTGCTATGTGGAGCTGTGATAAACTGGGGAAGGAACAGGATACAAGGAAGTAGCCGGAGCACATGCTCCTGAGGCAGGGGGCTGTGCCACATGGGAGTGGGACAGCAGAGAATGAGCTCCCTTTGTCTAGCCCCCTCCCTAAGTGCAACGTCAACCCCAGATGCCTCCTTCCTGTGTCCTTCCTGACTTCCTGGGTCACATATTTTCCCTTTGTGTAGCACTGACCCCAGACGCCTCCTCCCGGTATCTGGGCCTGACTTCCTGGGTCACGTACTTTCCCTTTGTCTATGCACTAACCCCAGACCCCTGCTTCCTGTATCTGGTCCTAGCCTCCTGCATCACTTCCTCTCCCTTGGTGCGCTAAACCCAGACATCCCCTTCTGGTATCTGATCCTACAATCAATGACTAGTAGGCAGGCTGAGGAGGAGGGGCTAAGTAGGTACTTAAGGAACAGTAGAGATCGAAGCTCGCTCTCTTTTGCTCCTGCTCTCTTGCTCTGGCCTTCCTGCTTGGCCTTGCTGTGATGGCCTCTGAATAAAGCTCGAGTGTTTACACCTCCTGATCAGCCCGTCTCTGTGTTTATCCGGGTAGGCACCAAAGACTGGTAAGTATGACTCTGGCAGCCTGCTCCTTATAGGAGGAGAGTGCATGGCGTGGCCGGTACAACCTGAGTTCAAATCCAGCCTCAGACCAAACACTTAACATTTACTAGCTGTGTGACCCTGGGCAAGTCACTTAACCCCAATTGCCTAAAAATTAAAAAATAAATTAAAATTAAAATTTGATTTAATGCTCTGTATATTTGAGAAATGAGGATGATTTTGGTTTTTGATCATTTCTGCTATCCACTTCCATTTTGGGGAGAGTTTATCCCATTCACATTCACAGTTATGATTGCTAGCTATATATTTACAGCCTCTCTTTCCTTCTGTTTGTTCTCTCTCCATTCACCCTTTCCCTCTTCAACAATGTTTTGCTTCTGTCCACTTCCCCTGGTCTGACTTACCTTCTGTCAGTCCCCCCACTCCTTTACTTAATTTCCTCCCCTTCTACTTTTCTGATTGCTAAGATAGATTTCTATATTCAACTGATTGTGTATATTATTCTTTCTTTGTGCCAATACTGATGAAAGTAAGCGAAATTCAAATGATGCCCATTGCCCATCCTCATATCTTTCCCTCCACTTTAATACATTTTTTTGTGTGTCTTCATGTGAAATAATTTACCCCATTCTACCTCTCCCTTCTTTCTGCACCCAGTGTGCACACTTTCTCATCCCTTAATTATGTTTTATGCCATTCCCTCAAAGTCACCTTATACTCATACCCTTTCTCTATGTATATTCCTTCTAGCTATACTATTAGTGGTACGTTTTTTTTTAAGAATTGCAAGTATTATCTCCCTTTGTAGATACGTAAATGGTTCAGCTCCATGGAATCTCTTATGTTTTATTTTCCATATTCCCCTTTTTAGGCTTTTCTTGGGTCTTAATATCAGAGATTTCTTTTTGTTCAATTCTGATCTTCTCCTTATGAAAACTTAACATTTTTCTATTTCATTGAATAACCATTACCCTGCCCTTGGAGTATTATGCTTAATTTTGCTGGGTAGGTGATTCTTGGTTGTTGTAGCTCCTTTGCCTTCTGGAATATCATGTTCAATGACTTCCTATCCTTTAATGTTGCAGCTGCCAACTTCAGTGTAATCCTGATTGTAGCTCCCCAATATTTGAATTGTTGCTTTCTGACTACTTGCAGTACTTTTTTCTTGACCTGATAGTTCTGAGATTTGACTATAATGTTCTTTGGAGTTTTTATTTTGGGATCTGTTTTCTGAGGTGATCAGTGGATTCTTTCAATGCCTATTTTAACCTCTGGTTCCAGGATATCAGGACAGTTTTCCTTGATAATTTCTGGAAAGATGCTGTCCAGGTTTTCTTTTTGACTATGGTTTTCAGGTAGTCCAATGATTCTGATGTTGTCTCTCCTACATCTATTGTCCAAGTCAGTTTTTTTTAAAAATTTTTTCCCATGAGATATTTTACATTTTCTTCTGTGGTTTTTTTTCGTTCTTTTGAATTTGTTTAATTGATTCTAGATGCCTCATAGAGTCATTAGCTTCCACTTGCCCAGCTCTAACCTTTGAGGAGTTGTTTTCCTCAGGGAGCTTTTGTGCTTCCTTTTCCATTGACCAATTTTACTTTTTAAGGAGTTATTTTCTTCAGTGGATTTTTGTATCTTCTTTTCCATTTGGCCAATTCTACCTTTTAAGGTTTTGTTTTTTCATATTGTTGACTCTTTTTTTCATAATTCTCTTTCATCATTGTCATTTTGTTTCCCATTTTTCTTCTACCACTCTTATATGATATTTATTTGGTGAAGCAATGGGGTTAAGTGACTGACCCAGGGTTACATGACTGGTTAAGTGTCAAGTGTCTGAAACCAGATTTGAACTCAGGTCCTCCTGACTCCAAGACCAGAGTTCTATACACTGCACTACCTAGCTGCCCCCACTCTTACACAATTTTTAAACTACATTTTGAGTTCTTCCATGAGTTCTTTCTGGTCTTGAGACCACTTCCCATTTTTCTTTGTGGCTTTGCCCATAGATTTTTTTTTTTGACTTTGTTGTCCTCTGCAGAGGTTGAGTCTTGATCTTCCCTGTCACCATAATAACTTTCTATGGTCAGATTCATTTTTGTTGTTGTTTTTTTTTTTTTTTGCTCATTTTGGGGTCCTTTTTTCCCTTTCTTTTAAATTTGGGCTCTGCTCCTGGGGTGGAAGGGGTACTGTCTCTGGCTTCTTGTGCCAAGAGCAGCAGGCCTCGGTTTGCTTACCTGGTGCTGCACTGATGTTGTCCTGAGGTTCACAGAAGACCCTCATATCTGGTGGTGAGCTAGGAGTATGGTGTCGATGGTGGCTGGTGCTGCTTGATACTGTAGGGGTCTGAGCTGGAGTCCTAGTGCTGGTGTCTGGTGTATGGTGATGCCAATGAGGTGTTTCTTCATTTCTCTGGGGCTACATGGTGGTATGGCTGCTACAGGCTGCCTGTTTGCTTAGGCACCCATAGAGTTGGCATTTACCTGTTTGCCCAGGGCTACACCGAAGCACATGGCAGTTCCTGGAGGTGTAGTCTGTCTGTTTCCCTGTCTATGCTAAAGCATACATGGAGTACCTGATCCACTGTACTCAATCTTAGGATTTACTGCTGGTTTTCTGAGATGGGGCTTGCTGCTGGCTTCCTGTCCTGGACTGTGCTCCCCTTTTACCTAGGTAAGACAGACCTTTCCTGTCAATACTCCAAGTTTTTGGGGCTAAAAGATTGTTTCTCCCCATCTTTTTTACTGGTTTTGCTCTACCAGGAATTTTTTGTCTGTTTGTTTGTTCTCATTATTTTGTGGTTATTTCGAGGTGAATATGGGTGATTTACTGCTTACTCTGCAATCTTCTTTAGGTACTAAATGTACGTAGGATGATTGAGAAAGGGAGAGGGTGAAGTCCAAAAGACAAATGTTGATATAATTTTAATAGTCCTGAGTCAGGGCATAAGGTGACAGGCAAAGGATATGGCAATGAAAATAGAAAGGAGTATATAGAAGAGATAGTATAACATAAGATTTGACAGTCCTTTGTTCCTGACTGGATTGTGATGGGAAAAGACTCAGGAGGAATAAAGATTACTTGGTTTTGAGGGTAGAAGACCAGAAAAAAGACATGTCAGAAAGTGAAGAAGAGGAACTGATATTCAAAGAAAATCATTAGTGTGGTTTTTAAACTTATTGAATTTGGTTCTGCTCACTATCCCTGTAACTTTCCAAATTAAAACACAGTAGACACCTCTCTGGTTCCTACTATATTATATAAGTTGCATCTGCCTATTAAAATGTAAGCTCTTTGAGGGCAGGGACTATCTTTACTTTTGCATTTATATCAATAGCACCTAGTATTGCGATTGAAACCTAGAAACCATTTAATAAATGGTTTTTCCATCATTTGTCTTTCATCATTGTAACATCTCATATGGCTCATGAAAGTATGGTCCTCAATGATTGGGTTGGTTGATTGAAGTTCCCAGGACATTAATTCTTATGATATTAGACACAACGATGCAAAACAAATTTGAAGGAAGAATTCTGATTCAAAGGATTTCAACAAGGGTCATCTCAGACTACAATGATGACATAAAAATAGAAGTCCCAGCAGTTTCTGAGACCCCACAGAGCAAAGCAAAAATATAATTGGGCTCCACAAAGTTGGTAAATCCAGTTGACACTATGTGGGGAAAGTTGGACAATGTTTGGTCCAGTTCTACTAGGAAAATAAATTCTTCCTACCAAATACATCCATTCCAGAAATGTGAGTCTTGGAGGAACTGAGTTTCTAAGTTTCTCTTTTGGAAAATGTGAGTGAGGTTATACTCATCCATTAGTCAAGTAGAAGCTAAATTTAGATGACCTTTAGGAATTCCTAGGAAATTAGGTGTATGCTCAAACCAGAGGAGGAAAATTCTAACTAACATTCAAAATATTCTCACATTGAACTCTTAAATCCTGTGAATTCAGTTACATCTGTATGATTGGTACCATTTGGAGATATTCTTCTCAGCTTAGTGGCATTAAAACTGATCAGACTACACTAAAAACAGCCTGTTTTACCATGTTTAATTTTATACATTCAAGCAGACAAGAATAATTTGGCAATATCATCAATGAAAAAGTACTAGATTTTGAATTAAGATCTGAGTTTGATGAATTTTGATCTGCCATGTACTACTTGAGTTACCTTGGACAAGTCATTCAAAATCTTTGTGCCTCAGTTTCCTTACCAACATATGAAATGAGGATACATACACTTGATTACCCCTAAAATTGCTTCAAGATCTATATCTGCAATCCTATAACTCTTCTTTTATTATTTGGGCATTTCCAAATTCAAATTTGAATCAGAAAGTGAAATGAAAAATTACTTCTATTTTTTTTAATTAGAAGGAAAAAAATTGGATTTTATTATGACTACTTGTCCCTTGTTGCAGTACAGATACTTCAGTTTTCCTTTTGGACTCTGAGTAGTTACATAAGAATTTCTCAAAGACATAGATTATAATGATGAACTTAAATATTATGTGAAAGGTAGGTGAGGTAGACTAAAATTTTGTTCTTTCGTGGCATAGTGAAAAGAAAAAATATTTTTAAAAGTAAAAATGAAGCTGACTACATGCAGAGAAAACTTTTAGCAATTATTTTTAAATATATATCCATATGAATACATGTGTTTGTAGGTATGTATATGGTGTGTATATGTATGTATATATGCATATACATGCATGCATACATACATATATATTTAAAGATATCTCCCTTATTACATTTTTGGGGGGTTGTTACAACTTTAATAGATGCCACAGTCTGATATTGTTCTCTAGTCAGAGCAGCCCAGAGGTGTTTTTTGTTTTGTTTTGTTTTGTTTTGTATTTGGAGAGGGAGAAGGAAATGAGATATGGAACAGCAAACAAACTTTTCACCTCAAAGATATACTAATATGGCATTTAGCAAAGTAGTTTCATTCATTACCAGATATTATATGAATCATCATTCTAGCACTTCACATCTGAAAAATTCCTCAGTTTTCATTGTGTTTTCTCTAGATACAGAAGAATGAGCTTAGCACCTCTAATAGCAAATTACAATAAGAGTTCTTCACTTACCAAGGATGGATTTAATCTTTTACTCTTCCAATGCTAATGAAGCAAACCAAATTGAAAAGGACAGAAATGGGCTTCATTTCACTGCAGGATTTTAGCCACCTTAAAAGAAATTAAGAAATTCTCTACTCAACAGGTCAGGATTGTTCCTAGAGATTTGAGTTTCTTTGAGTGGAGATTGTAGTTTTTCAAAGTTGAATCTGAGTTCCAACCTTCCTAGAAAATATAAATTTTATGAGTCATTCTTGTGGCTTCATCCCAGGGGAGTAATTAATTGATAAATAAACTTTTATTAAGCAACTACTATATGTCAGACATTCTTCTAAGAACTAGGGATAGAAAAAGAGGCAAAAGACTCTCAGAAGGGGCCCAATAACTGATCCATAATTTCAGAAGAGAAGTCTCTGCATTATTCTGTTCCACTGAGGAATCCATAGTATGGGAGACACAGTTACATATGATGAAACAGCCTAGTGACTGAGATGGAATTTGTGACTGACATTCACTCTGCAATATTGCATAACAGTCTAAGGAGAGAGGATGTAGAAGTCTAGATTTATTGCTGGAAGGGACCTTAGTATCCACGTTGGCCAATGCCCTCATTATATAAATTAAGAAACTGAGGACAGACCCAGCAATAGCACTTCTAAGGCTGTATCCCAAAGAGATCATACAAATGGGAAAAGGACCCACATGTACAAAAATATTTATAGCAGCTCTTTTTGTGGTGGCAAAGAAGTGGAAATTGAGAGGATGCCCATCAATTGGGGAATGGCTGAACAAGTTGTGGTGTATGAATGTAATGGAATACTATTGTGCTATAAGAAATGATGAACAGGCAGACTTCAGAAAAGTCTGGAAGGATTTGTATGGTCTGATGCTGAGTGAAGTGAGCAGAACCAGGAGAACAGTAACACAGTTACACAGTAACAGCCATGTTGTGCAATGACTAATATTGATAGACTTAACCCTTCTCAGCAATACAAGGATCTAAGACATTTCCAAAGGCCACATGATGGAAAATGTTATCCATATCCAAAGAAAGAACTATGGAGTTTGAATGCAGATCGAAGCATACTATTTGCTATTTTTTTTCTTCTGTTGTGTTTTATTTCCTCCTTCTGGTGGTTCCTCCTCTTGGTTCTAATTCTTACTTACAACATCACCAATGTGAAAATATGCTTAATAGGAATGTATATGTATAACCTATATCAGATTGCATGCCATCTTGGGGAAGGAGGTGGGGAGGGAGGGGGAGAGAAATTTAAAACTCAAAAGCTTATGGAAGTGATTGTTGATAAATCAAAATAAATTAAATAAATAAAAAAAGAAACTGAGGACAAAAAAGCTCAAGTAGTACAAGTGGTATTATACTATATTATCACCAAGGAAACAGGCATAAAGATTTGCCTGTAATCACTCAGGTTGCAAATGTTTCTGAGAAAAGATATAAACATGCAATGACTATGCCTAATAGAAAAAAGCAAAGGACTCCAAAGCAAGCAACTTGGGCTCATGTCTCTGGTCTACCATTGAGTAGTTACACATCTTTGGGCAATTCACTTAACATTTCTTAGCTTCAAATTTCTCATATACTAGAAACAGAGTCCAACATGGTAATCTCAATGATCTTTTCTAACTTTTATTCTAAGATTAATACTGATTAGATTACATATGTAAAGTGCTTGGCAAACATAAACAGTGCTTAAAACACCATCTAAGTGTGAACTTTTATCTTCACATCCTCATCCTTTTTATATCTCCTAGGATCTTACATTCTATTTAAGATTAATAACTATTATTCCTGTTATTCTTGTTGTTTTTAGTGTTGTTATTTCCCAAAGAAGATTTTCAAAGAAGTAAAATAACAAAAAGAGCTTTTTTTTATTTTTAAATGTTCCTGATAGTTCAATAATATTGCAGAAAACTCCCTAATAAAATAGTTGAACACTGCAACAATTGCTGACATTTCCTGTCAAAACTTTGCAAAGCATCACCAAAAAATAAAATAAATAACATATTCTTTACTGTGTTAAGCACAGGGGTGAGAGAAGAAAACCTGTTTTCAGCATATCATGACAAGACCCAGCAGGGAGCTCCACAGGAAATGCTACCAAGCATATTTCATTTGAAGCAATGAACTTTAATAGGAATTTCATTTTACACATGAATGTATACTGTGTGATAATCTCAAGTCTCTTTATTCATCAGGAGGAACTCAGGAATAGAATGAAAGGAACAAGGGCATTGGGATTTATGTTCCTGTAACAAAAAATGCTATTAACCTTTTAATGCCCTTTCAATTTTGTGTGGATTTTTAGTTTTTAGTTTAGTTTTATTTTTTTACATAACATACTGAGAAGAAGGTCAACATATTTTAGGACTTAGGCATTTGAGAAGCAAAATGAATGCAAATTGTATGAATAATATTTAATTGAATATAGAGTGGAAGGCCACAAGATGGGGAGATTTTTACAATTGGGAAAAACTGGATATAAAGGAGTTGTCTGTCAATAATCAACAAATTATAGTACCTCCATATAATGGAATATTACTACACCAAAAGAGACTAAGTCTTTGAATAATTCAAAGAAGGCTGGGGAGGTCATGATACAAAGTGATGTAAGCAGAACCAGCAAATCAATATAAACAGTGAAGACAACAATTGAAGTAGAAAGAATGACGGCAACTGGTAAATATGAAGCTTAATTCTGTTAAATTCCAATGATCAAGTTTGGACCTGAAGAAAAGGTGAGAAAACTGATCTCCTTCCTTTCATTACAGAGGTGAGAAAGCCCAGGTGTGGGACATTGCATGTACTGTACAACTCAGTTGCTTGACTTTTCTGATTTTTTAAATTCTTTGTTATAAATGATGATTCATTTGTTGATGGTAGAGTGATATATTTGGAAGCTAAAATAGTGTAAAAAGAAAAGCTAGCTGGCATGTGTACACATTTAAGGGCCATAAGAACCCCCATAAGTGGCAATGTAACTAAAAGGCAAAGGAAGTCATTGTAAATATACTGCTCTATTTTCTGTAACTCATTCATTCAGAAAAAAAAACATTGAACTTTTATTATTTGCATGATACAATGGCAAGAACATTGGATTTGAAGTCAGAAGGCCTTGGTACAAATTCTGCTTTTGCCACTGTGTGACATTAGGCAAGTCACTTAACATCGATAGGTCTTAGTTACCTTATCTGTAAATTACAGGATGGAGAGGTAGGAGTTGACCTCTCAGTTCACTTATCCTATAAAATACTGTAGATACTGATAGAAAGCACTTAATATATTTAAGTATTTCATAAATTTAATTATAATAAAAACAGTTTCTTATATGTTGTCTCCCTCTTAAGAATGTAAGCTTTTTGAGGGTAGGAACCATATAATTAGCTTTCTTTGTATCCCCAGCACTTAGCACAGCATCTAGCACTTAGGAATCATTTAACAAATGTTTGGTAAATGACTCATTGATTGAGAACAATGTCTAACCCTTGTTTCTGCCCACAAAACTAATTCACTGTCTTAGGAGAGTGTATCCAAAACTGATCTCTGAAGCAGCCTAAAAAAATTAGATATTTGCTGAGAAAGGAATATACTGGAAGGAGGTAAATTGAGAAGCAGAAGACATCAGTTCAAGACTCAGCTTTCCTCCTTATTCACTTTTCTTCTGGGCATTGACTTCCTCATCTGTGAAATGAGAGAAATGGACTAGAAAGTCTCCAAGGTGTTTTATAGCTCTAGGAATAAAAAACATACTCATTTTAATTCAACAATGAACAAGTACTTGGTGAGCACAGTTTACTATGATGAAATCAGGTAGCTTCTTTTTGTTAACAAACATTTATTAAACACCAACTGGGTTCTCAGGTGCTAAGCAGTGACTAGAGGTACTTCCCTCAGCCTTTAGAAGTTCTATAGGAAGAAATTTTGGTTAGGAAAATAGTCAGGAAGCAGGTGAACCAAATCAAGTACACACTGAAAAAAAATTGTGCTGGAGGTGACAATCTCAAATATATCTAGAGATAGTCGTATCTGCCATCTTCAAGAGGGGGAGAAAACAGTAATGGTGGAAAATGACTGAGACTATTAATATCATGATGAAGACCAGTATCTATTAGAGTGCATAGAGTATCCACACCAATACAATCACCTACCAATAACATCAAAATTAAAACAGAACCCCATTCCTGTGGCAACCAACTTCAATAACTACTGGCTCACATACCTACTTATTCATTTTTTATGAACATTCTTATCAATGGAAATATAAGAAGAGAACAGGCAGATGTGAAAATTATTTTTATAACAAAATATGTCAATAAAGATTTTAAGATGAATAAAATATTTTTTAAAAATTATGAATTTAACAGACACAACAAATATGGACATTTAAATATACAAAAATGATTATATGAACTTATAAAGTTCTTTTGCATGTTTTTTTTAATTTAAAGCATATATCATATATATGTTTTATAGAAAGAATCTGTCTGTATCAGTTTCTGAACTTCTTTATGCTCTGATCTGAATATACTTGAAATATTTCATTAATTCTATTTTCTTTATTTCTTCTTTTCTCACATCACTTTCACTTCCCTTAGAGGCAGTGTGACATATTATCTAGAAAGCCAGCTTCAGATGGAAGAAGACCCAACTTTCAGATAGGTTCAGGACCCTTCTATGCCATGTGCTACCTTTCTAACCCTGGGCAAGTCATTTAAATGCTTAGTCCTGTCAGCAACATTCTAAGTCTATAAATCCCAGAGAAAGTACTGATCTGCATTGGAAGATGGAGTTTCCTCAAGCAAGAGTTCCTTAAATCAAAGAAATAATAGATCTAGCTACCCTCCTTTCCATTGCGCAATAACTCTTTGTCCTCCCCAAAAGAAGCCCTTCCTATAAAAATAAATAAGTAATCATATAAATGAATAAACAAAGTCAAACAAAACAAAGCAACTTAATTATTTCTGAAAAGTGGGTCTCGTTCAATGTATCTAGTCCATCTTTCTTCCATGAAAAGATAGTATGATTCATCATTGTCTTCTGAGGTCATAACAATTTATTATATTGATCAGAGTTCTTAGTCTTTAAAAGTTGTCTTCCTTTATTAAGGACTATGTCTTTCCAGTTCCATAATTAATCCAAAGGTAAATAGAATACAAAATAATTTTGTGTTGAAGGAAGGAAGGAAGGAAGATGAAAGGAAAGAAGGAAGGATAGATCTGTTTTGTTAGAGGAAATGTCTGCCTTAGAGTCTAAAGAAGTGATTTCTTTTGCATATGTTCAAATCATAGAAAATTCTTTGCAAATACAACCTCAGAGACAGCTCTTTTGACAACTCTCTGATTATGAACATCAAGTGAGACATAAAACAAGAAAATATGTACTTGACAAAGGATATTGTACTCTCTTGGAGGATATCTTATAAATAAAAGACAGATTCCATATTGATGATGAAATTTTTCAGATGCTCCTTTTAACAGATGATAGTTTAAAATTTATTTTTATTTTTTTCTAATCATTTATTTTCACTCCCACTCCCAGACAAGTGAACAACTTCAGAAAAATAAGAAAACCCTTTTAAATATGCATAATCAAACAAAACAAATGCTTCATTCTGCATTTTAAGTCTATCACCACTCTGAAAGGAGGAAAGTATCATGCTCTATCTTTAATAGTCATCAGAAATCATTGTTTGTCATTGCATTGATCAGAGATCTAATGTCTTTTAGTTTTTTCCTTTGCAGTGCTGTTGTCTATAGAACTTATTCTCCTAGTTCTTACCAAAATATTGAATCGATTTCATCAACCACAAGAATATTAAAATTCCTCAAATAGATTCCTTGATTAATCAAAACAAAACTAAATGGATGAAAAATGTTTATGGTACAGATTATAATATGTATTTAGACAGTCAATTTCTTGAATTAGGGTATCAGTTGCATATATTTGGTATAAGTATTTGGGAAAGACGGTGAGTTAGACTCAGGATTAATTAGAGTAAAGAAAGTGAGATTAAAAAAAAAAAGAGAATAAATTTGGTTTTATTTGAGGAACTGTATGATATTTTTAAATCTCCCAAGATGTTTTCTAATGCAAAAAACAACCTTTTCACTCTAAATATTCTCTGGGCAATAACCTACAATTATAAGTTTAGAAACACATAATTTCTGAGGTATTAATTCCCAAAAGGCAACACAGAGACAAATTGTGGTAACAAATAGGCTGTAGAATCTTTCCAATGATGATTTATGCCCAAGAAGTGGTGTATGGGATATCACCAAGGGTATGTATGACTAATAATGGAAGTGATCAGACCATCTGGTGCAAGGGAGGGATAGTAGCAGGACAGTCTGATCAACTAGTAACCCTGAATTGTTAAAACAAAATCCTAAAAGAAGGCTTGTAGCATACTGGGTGAATACTTTATAGAGGATTGTTTCCTCTCTTTGCTTCCCTCTTTACAAATAAGAAGATGAATTTGGAACTCAGGAACTTATGGAGGTGATTGTTGAAAACTAAAAATAAATTAATTAATTTTAAAAAAGAAAAAAAATAAGGTGATAAAAGACAGGAAGTTTGCCCTGAGATCTATATAAGAAATAGCCTATTTTTTCTCTGTTGCAAATGGTCCCTTGCCTTTACTCTGCCTAGAGGTATTCTTTCACTCTTTCTTCCTTTCATTTTAATCCTATAGACACACACACACACCTCTACAACATTTGAATTTATTTTATTATCATTCCCTCACTTATTCTGTACTCGCTCCTAGACACCACAACATGCTCCCCTATTGCAATCTATTCTTTTAACTTTAATGTATTTACTGTAATTAGTTGTGGTGGTATTTTTGTATAATACATATTTTTGGAAGTTATCTACTAGTATTAAAATATTTTTACTTTATTTAAAGAGGATTTATTTGGTTTCCTCCTGAATCTTGTTACTGAATAAAAATTAAAATAATGTTGTGGATTTATTTCCTATCTTGCTATTTTATTGAAGCTATTTATGATCAGTATTAGTTTTTTCATTATTTAGAATTTTATAAGTAGATCATCATCTGCAAATAGGGATAATTTTGCCTCTGCTTATCTTTACACTTTCAATTTCTCTCTGTCTCTGTCTCTTTCTTTACCTCTCTCTCTCTCTCTCTCTCTCTCTCTCTCTCTTTCTCCCTCTGTCTCTCTGTCTCTCTGTTGCTCCCTCTTTCCCTCCCTCTTGCTAGAAGAAGGTTGATAAAGTATATTGGCCTTGTAGACCAAAATACCTGAGTCCAAATCCCCTGATATTTAGTAGCTATGTGCGAACGCACTAGATGTTTTTGTTCCTTGGTAAATGCCTTAGACCTTAGCCAAATATAAATGGATTGAACTCTATAATCATAGAGATAGTAAAATGATTAACATTTCAAAAGTTATGAAAAATACTTGTGGAAAAGGGATGTCTTTGCTCTGTACTTACTGGAGAGGTTTCTTGCATTTTTCAATTGAAAATTAAAGCTAGTTTTTGGTTTTAGATTTATACGTTTGATACAGCTATAAAAGGGCCTGTTCATGCCAGTATTTTTAAGACTTTTGAATGTAAATGTCTATTGAATTCTTTTTGTCTATATATTGACTTAATCATGTAGTTTTTGTTACTTTTGTTGTTTATGCAGTTAATTGCTTTCCTAATTGTTAATCATCTGCTGATTTTTTGATATAAGCAAGGTTTACAGTAATAATAGTTTGATAAGATTTTATTTAAATAACTACCTCTATATTAATTAGTGAAATTGGTCTGTAGTTCTTTCTTTTCTTATCTGATTTTAGGTATCATAGCCATGTCTAATAAAAGGAGTTTGATAGATTGCCTTATTGCTCAATTAGAATATTTTTATAGCATAAGCACAAGTTATTTTTTTAATTTCGTAGAATTTACTTTTATGTCAATTTAGAACAATTTTCTTGTCTATTGATAATTTTTTTTCTTTTCTCCATTCATTTCTCTTGGAAATTAGGTTAAGATATTAATTTATTTTATATTTTCTACATAATTATTGATTTCTTTAGAATTATTTTACTGACCTAGTTTTGTATAGCATTTTTGAATAATTCTCTTTAAATCAATTGTGAATTTACTTTGTTCTTAAATTTAAAATATGATTTTCTTGATCTTCTATTTTTATAAAGTTTGCTAATGGCTTTTTGATTTTGTTATTAAAAACATCTAATATTCTTATTGTTTTTGAATCAGTTTTATACTCCCCTTTACCCTCAATTTTATCTATTTTAAGGCTTCTTTTTATTTCTTTTGATGTTAATACCTAAATTATTGATCTTGTCTTTTTTTATTTTGTCATTGTATATTTTCAAAGATAAATTTTCTCTTTTTCTCAGAGAATTTGGTTTAGGCATATGCTATGTGCTTTGTTATATATTATCTTACTGTTATCATTGCTTTCAACATGACCATTATTTCTAATCAAAATCTTTTTAAATTAAATACCTATTATGTGAAGAGCATTGCAAAGTGCTAATGACACAAAACCTTTTATCCCTTTCCTCAAAAAGCTTACATGTTACTAGGGGACAGGGGATAATATATATATATACAGATAAATAAATAATAGCTATAGAAAGTGAATATAAAGTAATATTTATGTTGGATATAGTTTAAAAAAAAAGGATATGACACCTGAGATAAGCTGTGAATGGAGTTGGGGATTGAAAGGGCAGTGATGAAGAGGGACAGAAATTTAGAAATGAGTGACATCCTGTGCAAAGATACAGAGACAGCTGTAGAATGCATTATGTGAAAAATAGCAAATAGTCCATTTTGGGTAGAACATAGAATAAAGTATGATAATATAAAATGCCTTAAAAGATATGTTGTAACTAAATTGTAAAAAGGTTTAAAATGCCAAGCAGAGGAATTTCTATTTCATTCTAATGCCAATAGGGAGAAGTGGGAGTGACATGGCCACATCTATAACTCAGGATTATTGGGAATGAACTGAAGAAAAGGAGAGAGAAAGCAAAGAAATCAATTAGGAAAGTATTACAATGGTCTAGTCAAGAGGTGATGAGGGCCTGAACTTAGGTATTGGCTGTGTTAGTGGAAAGAAGAGTGTGGATGCAAAGAATATTTAGAATTATTCTGGTCACTTTAGTCCTTCACTTAATTATTTGATTTTAATTATATCAATATGTAGCACCTTTTCCTAGGAATGCTAATTTAATCCAACATATAATAGGAATCTCAATGTAGGGAGATTGGAACCAGTGGATCTTGTGACACTCATCCTGCAGACCCTGAACAAGATACATTCTTCCTTTCAAAGTTGCTAGAGGAAAAATCAAAAATATATGCTTCTTTGATCTGTTTATTTTAATACCCTAGATGACTATAAACATATGCTTCAGTAAATCTCACTAGGAAACATTTTGTGAGTGGCCTATCTTTCATCTTTCAGGTGAGTTTGCATACTTACAACATAAATATCCATTTAGAGAACACTTGCTACTATGTGATGAAGGACAGATGAGAAAGACTGATCACCTTTCTAGTGTCAAAAACAACAACAACAAAAAGACTATTTAGAACTAATCCAATGCCTAATGTTCACATCGTCATATGCAGTTGGATAAACAATACATCAACCTGACCTTTCAGTGCATATATACATCTTGAATAGACTGAAGATGGAAAATTACCTGGGCCTAGAATTGAATAGGAGAGAACAAGCTGACTTGCATTTGGGAAATTGCATAGTTCTTTTAATACACCCCCCATACACACAATTTGTCTATGAAACAAACATAAAATTAGCTTTTAAAAATCATTATTCTCCCAGTGATGCTACACTGTTGTCACTCACTGAATAACCCAGTCTCTAGGTAATCAAAATTTTAAGTGTCTCAAAGGACAATGGAAAAACACATGGTAAACATAAATAGGCTGCAATATATTTCCAATGACAAATTATATGAAGTAATAAATAGACTAAACACTATTAAAGAGATTTATGAGAAGAAAAAGAGATGGACCATTCATTTAACAAGAATGAAATTTAACAGATGGACAGTGTACATGTAACCTACATCAGTGCCTACTTATTGTTTGAAGCCCAAGAAGGAAGGTTCATAGCATGTTGGGTGAAAGTGATCTCTCATGCAGGATTTACAGGAGGGCAGAGACTAGATTTGTACAGGATAAGAAAGCATTGGTAGATGGGATCAATACCATTAATTAGAGTACTCACACCAATTAGATCACAATATATCTGATGAGGTATTGAAGTATGTGCTACTAAACAGGAACAACAAAAATAAAGCTCCTTTATGTTGTCTTTAACTTGTCATAAGAAAACTGTTTCCTGACATTGTTGTTATAGTAACATATCATCCCTTACCTGATCTGTTTCCATCTTCTGTTTTGATCATTTTGAGATCTTAATTTGTCTTTGAATTCCCTATGTAAGCACATCAGACTTTTTAATACATAATTCTCCCTTTTTCACATCAAAATTGTTTCTCTTTTTGTCTTTAGAATTTGACTCTTGAGAGCTTCCCATCTCTCCTGTGCTGAGTTCCCCTGTACAGTTTTAAGACATCTTTTCTTTTATCCTTCAGGAACATACTTTCAAAAAATCTAGTGTGATTGTCAGGTTATCACTGCTTTAACCTCTCTGTCAAATTTGCTTTCTTACGTTAGGATTTCTATTTGAATATTTGGCCATTTGGTTAATTGGAAGATGAAAATTGCACAGAGTAGAATAACACTATTATTTTATTTTTGTCAAACAAATTTATTAATCATTTCCTTAACTTGATAGTAAGAACACATAAAGATTTATTAATTATGTACAATTGACCTTGTATAAGATGCATTATTCAAGAAAAAAACTGATCATATTTTATGATGAAACATCTGGCAGAATTACATGACATTTATTAAATTTGGCTTTTCAAATAGAAGACATGCCAAAATCTCAAAATAATGAACAGTGACAGCTGATGCCAATCATTTGTTCCCTGACAGTCTAAATATACAGCTTTATTGGAATGATATAGGGCATTGTGCCACCCAAACAGAATGAACAATGTCATTGGAGTCAAAGCTGAATCAATTATAGAAATAGTCATCAGTGCATCTTAGAATTCTGAGCTGCCTAAAAGAATCCATAGTGAGTTAGTACTTTGGCTGTGACTGACCCACCTTTCATATCCACTTGAAGACGTAGAGATTTTTTTTTGTAATGAATAAAAACTTGACAGAAGCCTAGCTCCCTTAATGAGGTGGGACAATGGAGCCAAATGATGGGGAGGGGGGATGCAGCAAGAATGTTTGCAGGCTCAGATACACAAACATGCAAGGACATACACAACATATGCAAAGTATATTTTCCTAAAGTCTCTTGAATCTGATCATTACATCGTAAATTCAAGAAACATTTTTATACTTACATATAAACACTATATAACTTGAGATCATTCACTAACTATACTCTAATTTGGAACCAGCACAATAGGGCCACACTATAATTCTAGTCACTAAAAGATGGTAATATTGTGCAAATAAGATGTCCTATTAAATGTTACCTAACAAGTTGAGGTTCTAAAATACTCAAATTATATCATAAGGTAATTTAACAAGGATTAATTCACTTCAACAAGCAGTTATTAAGTTGGTACCTTGTGAAAAGCACTGTGAGAGATGCTAAAGTCACAAAGACAAGAAGGAAATCTCTGACCTCAAGGGGCTTACATTCTTCTGGGGATGGGATACATGGAGAAAGTTTCTGTCATTAAAAACAACCCCAGTCTTAACATTTTATGTACTCTGATGAAGTACTGAAGGCCACATATGACAATGCTTCCTTAGGAATTTGATAAAAGATTCTTGGAAAACTATTTTATAGTTTCAAAAGTATCAATTTGCCATTACTACTTTATTTTATTTTTTAAACCAGAACCAACATGTTGACCAATGTTTTTGAGCATGACTTTTTTCAACGTGACAAATAAGCATAACCTGAAGCTAATTAAATATTTTATTAATATTTATGAGTAGTAGGGAAAGATATTTTGGCATATTAATTAAGAACAGGTGAAGGCAAGATTATTATGTTGGACATGTCAAATATATCACAATTTAAAAAATATTTTCTGGTTAAGCCATACACAATTTATCAGTTCTATCCCTCAGTATTTATATACAAATTTATTTTTAAAATTTAATTGTAGATTTCAAGTACCACCATGTAAAAATCATCTAAATTTTGAATTAAAACAAAATGTTACAGTCAACAGAAAAGGATCATGAAGTATGATGCAACACTTCTGCCCAGAATTCAAGAACATGGTACTGTTTTACTTAATTAGCATTGAACACGAAATGGGGCTGAGTCTGATTCTATCACTTAAATGGAAGTTGAATGACCTTAATCTTTCCATGGTTAAGTTTTTGCATGCAAAAATGAAAAGGAAGTAATAATTGAAATAACTATCTCATATGTTTGCTTTGAGAATAATAATACTAATAATTCAGTTTTCTGTAGTGTTTTATAATTTAAAAAGGCCTTTTTCTTACAAAAATCCTGTGAAGTAGGGAGTGGTAGGAATAGAAGGAGAAGGAAAAGGAGAAGGAGGAGGAAACTGAAACATTAAATCACACTGTTACTAAGTGGCATAGCCTAGGTTTAAACACAGTTCTTTTTACTCTAAATACAAAATTCTTTCTAGTTTTGTAGTTTTCCACATGGACTCTCAAATGAGAGAAAAAATTAATACGAAGATGCTTTTTAACTTTATTTTCAGTCATTTTTCAATTGTGTCCAACTCTTCATGAGCCTATTCGAGATTTTCTTGGTAAAGATAACATGAGTGGTTTGCCATTTCCTTCTCTAGCTCATTTTACAGGTGAGAAAACTGGGGCAAACAGGATTAAGTGACTTGCTGGGTACACACAGCTAGTAAGTGTCTAAGATCATGTTTGAACTCAAGAAGATGAGTCTTCTTGCTCTAAATCCAGTGCTCTATTCACTGTACCACCTAACTGCACATTTTAAAAATTTGCTACACTATATTTAAACTATTTGATGTTTCTATTGTAAATAAAAAGAAAGATAGACAGAAAAAGAGGAAAGAAGAAGAAAGAAAGGAAGAAAGAAAGAAAGAAAGAAAGAAAAGAAGGAAGGAAGGAAGGAAGGAAGGAAGGAAGGAAGGAAGGAAGGAAGGAAGGAAGGAAAGAAGAAAAAGAAAAAGAAAAAGAAAGAAAGATAGTTACACAGTGGGAATTTTGAAATCCTAGCAACCATGAATGAATTTCTGTCAATATTTTTTCATTGATTTAGTATGTAGTAGAAAGAACGCTGAACTGGGAGTTAGGAACAAAGATAACTAAGGTGAGGTGACCTAGGCTTTGTTCCATGGGACTCACAGCACTTCTCTTTTAGTGAGATACAAGTAACCGAACTTATCACTAGTTATCGAGAATAGTTAGTTAAAATAGAAAATTACTAGACTGTGTTTTTGTAAAATTGTTGTATAGACTTTACCAGACTGTAAAGTTGGGGATAAGAAATTGTGGGCCATGGGAATCAATTTTTGAACGGTACAAAGATCGAGCACCATAATTTTCATAGGGCACAGAAATCCACAATTCTGTAAATTCAATTCAACAATGGTGATCTATATTTTGGGGAGCTAATGATTTTTCCCTCACTGAAGATCTTTAAGCAAAAGCTTTTTAGTTATATTTTAGATATGTTGTAAATAGGATTCTGTTCTGGTATAGACTGAACAGCATTACTTCTGAAATCACTTCCAAGTTGGAGAATCTATGATTATTGAACATTTTCTATATACAAGGGACTGTGGCAAAAGCTAAAAGATAAAGACAAACCAAGTCAAGTCAACAAGGGAAAGGAAGAGGAGGGAAGGGGACAGTATTTATATAGCCCATACTATGTTCCAAGCACCATGCTAAGTGCTTTAAAAATAATATATTATTTGGTTCTCACAAGAACCCTAAGAGGTAGTTGTACTACTATTATTTCCATTTTACAATTTAAAAAACTGAGTCAAATAAAGATTTAATGACTTGCCCAAGATCAGAGAGTTAGTGTCTGAGGCTCTATTTGAACTCCGATTTCCCTGACTATAGGCCCAGTGCTCTATGCACTATGTACCTAACTGCTTCTAAAAAGCATTTATTAAGTGTTTATTATTTACCATGTACTATGCCAAGTGTTAGATGTACAAAAACATGTAGAAAGAAAGATTGTCCCTGTCCTCAAAGAGCTTACATTTTAATGAGAAAAACTATATATAGAAACTGAAAGGGAGGAGAGCAGAGAGCCCAGGAGCATGTCAGAGAAAGACCTGTGGAAAGTCAAGAGTATAGCCTGGAGAGGAATGAAGTCTTGGTTGGTGTGAGCATCATCCTTAAAATAGAGGTTCTAGGAGGTACCAGCCAATTATAGAGTGAGACCACAGCGCCAAAGATACTTCCAATATGAGAAATACTCTGGGAGTGGAGCGAATTTAGAGGGTAGAAAAGATTCTATGGCATGAAGAAAATCTTATGAAGAGTTAGGAGGGCAGCCTGGAGAGAAATGATATAGTCTTAACCGTTATGGAGTTTACATTGCAGTAAGGGAAATATGACATGTAGAAAAATAACTATAACACAAAGTAAAAAGCTCACTGAAAAATACACCATGCCCCTAGTACAACTCAATGGTAAACTTTTGTCGTACAATCTCTATCTGTATTCATAAATTTACATTGATTGAACCTGATACAGAAATGTAGAACAATGTTTTGTCCTGATTCTTGGTAGATCAATTTCAAATTATTCTCCATGAAATTATCTGTTTTATTCAAATTGACCTACTTACTATTACTAATCCACAACAATCTGTGTCACCATAAAGGGCATATGCCCCAAATGCTCCCCATGCATGGGATGCTTTTCCTCTTCATCTCCACTGCTGCGAAAGCAGGGCTCTTGTCAATTCCTAAAATGAGAAGGCCTTTCCTGATTCCCTGACTTGATAATGTTCTTCTCCCGTTACTTTGTATTTTGTTTTTACTTATCTGTGGATGTGTTGTTTCCTCCAGTAGAATATAAATTCCTTGGAATATTTTCTTTCTTTTTATTTTGTTTGTCACCTCAACATCTTACACAATGTTAGAAGCATAGAAAGTGCTTTTATGAGTGCTTGTTAAATAGAAATGAATAAGACTTATTTTTAATTTTCCAAAAGTAGCAACTATAATCCTTTAAATTCTCAGTCATATGAGTCTAAGGTGAAAAGATATACTGAACTTTATAAACCTGTGGAGTATGAAAACCCTAATCATATTGTTTTCAGGATAATCTGTGTTTTCATGCATGTTATTCTTGGAGAAGGATTCAATAGTAACTTGATTGATTTGACTTTTGAATACCTATAAGTTTCTTTGTAGTTTTCTTAAATTGTGTCTGAGTTAAAGACTGAAGTTTACTGTGCTAGATAAGCAATGGCTAGCGATAGGACTGATTTGAAGCTGGTGGGTTATGCATATTGCTGACCATAATTTTAATTAACCATGTAAAGTGAGTTTTGATGTTTCTGGTCATTTTCAGTCAGCATTCTTAATTAACCACAATAATAATGTTTTGATGTTTCTTGTTATTTTTGATGTAATTGATTATAAGTATCAGTGCTCAAAGTGCTTTAATGATCTAGTGAGTATTTTCCTTCTCCCTCTAATTCCCAGTGGATGATTGATTTCTATATAGCATATTAAGAATAAAAGCCATTAGCTTCATGCAAATATAGTTATGCTTCAAGTCTTTGAGAAGATCTCTTGTGATACTCTTTAGAAGCCTTTCAAATCTAACCTAATAGTAATTGCAAAGAAAAGTATTACGGTATCTGTATACTCAGTTTCCCTTTTTTTCCCCCTCCATGATGTTAAGCTTTAATGTCCTGATGTGCTATTGAATAAGAAAAGAAAAGAAAAAATACTTGATGAGTGTTTATAGCATTAGTTCTTTGAAAACATGATAAAAATATGCTCTTCATATTATTCATATACTTTTTGCCCTTTATAACTCAAAGTGTACTGAGAGAGATAAAAAAGAAACCAATAAGATACATAAGGGGAACATGGCCAACTTTCATGAACTCAAATGATTTTCCTTTCCAATCGAGTTCATCAGCCTGATGGAAGAATAGCAAGCTGAGAATAGCAAGCATTTAAGGAGCTGACTTTGAAACACAAAAGAGATCCCTTTTACATTTATCAATAGATTTTCTGTTGACAAGAGCAAATATATTTGAAAAGTAGCCAAGGAAGGAACACAAAACCCTAATCTTTTTTTTCTTTAAGATACTCCACTAGAGATTTCGGGCTTATAGGATTTAGAAATTATTGTTCATGCTTTCATCCAGTGAACACAAATGTTACATTTATATCACATTTATACTTTAAAATAACCACTTTTAAATAAAAAATAATTAAGAAAGGGCAATTCATGATAACAGGGCAAACCATGATACTGCCTTCATATTATTATTTAAAAAACACTTATGGAGATGTCACCATTTCAGTGAGAGAAAATATATCCCTAATATTTATGTATACAACATTAAGGAGGTTATTTGGGGACATAAGATATTAATAATTATAGAATTTATGAGTGTTTATTGAATTATAAATTTATTATTTTAAAGGAAAAATAGAGAAATATAATTGTATATTAGGAACATGGTTGGATTGCAGCAATTCCCTAAGCTTCTTTCACTCTCCATTGAGAAGAATCCTTTACATTCCACACTTAAATTTGTACTATTATTCTAACAAAAGTTAGATCTAATAAGAAGGTTTTGAAAGAGCTATACAAGTGCAGAATCTGAAATGATAGAAGATGGAGAGATTAGTGAAGAGAGTATATGAATATTTCCCCAAAATAATTACAAATATCTTGTAGCATATTTTTTTCCGTTTCTGTCTAAAATACTTATTGGCTATATGGATCTGGGCAAACCAGTTCAACTTTCTCAGTCCCAGTTTTATAATCCATAAAATGGGGATAATAGTAGCACCTGCCCCACATAGATATAGTAAAGATCAAATAAAATGTTATGTGTAAAGTGCTTTACAAAATTTAAAGTGATATGCAAATGTTCACTGTTTCCTGGACTGTGCAATAGGTAGATAGATCAGAAAGATAGACAGACAGAGATAGATAGATAGAGAGAGAGACAGACAGAAAGATAGAGGCTAGAGGTAAATAGGGAGAGAGACAGAGAATGATAGAGAAATAGAAATGTTGTTTATATAAATTGATACAGATAGTTATAGAATAAATGTATATGAAGTAGGTGCTACACAGTTTTGAAGATGATAAAATTGATATGTATGTACATGATGTGTGCTTTTCCCCTTTATTTTGCAGCCAGTGATTGTATTGATCAAGTGCAACAAGGTCTTTAAAGTATGTGTGTGTGTGTGTGTATGTGTATAGATATAGGTATAGATACACACATATATACACATATACACAAATACATATATACATACATATACACACCCACACATATATGCACATATACATACACACATGTATACATCCACACACATATATACATATAGATGCACACTGAGACACAGACACACACTATATATGTATACACATGTATATATGTGTATTTGTATGTGTATATATACACACATACATATATGGTGGCATGGACATAGAGCAGCAGTTCTTAATATTTTTCTTCAAAACCCTTGCAATAAAAAGAACAACAACATGTTGGGAACTTTCAGAGTAATTTAATATTACATTTATAATTTTTTTTAGATGTATTCATTAAGTTTTAAGAATATCATCATTTGATCAAAAATGCTCCAAATTAAATTTTACATTATATAATTGTAAGCCATAAAGTTTTATTCTGCTATAATTAGGAAAACTCTATATAAAAATTAATTCTCTAATTAAAAAACAATTAAGGATATTTTATTATATCAGGGTAATTGTGAGCCATATATTGGAGATTCTGTAAGAATTAAAAGAATTAATACATCAAAACCTCATATGCTTATTTTTATCTTTTAGATATCATGCTATTTTTTGAACAAGTTTTTGAATATAAATAACATTTTAATTGAACACATTACAATTTAGAAGATATTTGCCATAATATAATAATCACATAAACTTAATTTTGATATCAGATTTTTTTATTTAAAAAATATGGTACAGATGGATAAGAAAACTTCAGAATTTTGCCTAATGCCAATCTTAATGATTCAAGACAAAATAGATAAAGTGAAATGCATTAATATATGATAGTCAATTGCAAATCATCAGTTTATATAAATGGAAAATTTTTGCTATTATGACCATTGCTGCTGCTGCTGCTGCTTAGTAGCTCGTTTCAATCAGATACAAAGAAAAAGCCCACAGTGCCTTTCAGTTCATGATGCTGGAGAAGTCTGATGAAACTTCAAAGTATTTGTAAGAGCCAGTTTGCAGGAACAGATCCCAGAAAGACAGGACTTTCTGCCCCATATTTTAGCCATCCCTGTTGCTCCTATAAGACCTGGTCATTCCCACTGGCATCAATCAATATGTCTCTGTCAATCTTCTCGTTATTGATCTACCAGTTCCAAGTTAGTGTCTTCAGATCCCAGGGCAAAGGGTAGAAATTTGAGGATTTAATGAGAAATGAAACACAGTGAATTGAAGAATCTTGATATATTCTTTATACAAAATATTGCATAGGAGAGAATATAATTTGGAGGATTTTAGTCAGGTATTTCAAATTAAATAATAATACATGGAAATATACAAATTTTTTTTAAATTGAATTTCTTTTTTTCTCTTATTTATTTTTATTTTCAAATATGTTATTTAAGTTCTCCTTTCTATACTACAACCACTTACCCTTACATCAATGTGCCCTTTATTTTTCAAAGGGAATAAAATACTTCATGTTCATATTTAACATTATAGTTTGAAAAATGATGGCAGAATGATGGGTTTAGAATCAGTCTTAAGTTCAACTCATCAAATCATCAGATGCTACAGTATCTCCATCTCAAAATAAAACATTCAGACTACAGAAAAATTTTACTGTTTATGCAAACAATCCAAAGATTTAGTAACTCCTACAACTTCCACCAGTGCACTTCTGACAACCAGAATGGTGTATGTGGCTTAGAGATGTTTTTTAATCCCTTGGCCACTGCCAACTTTCAGCATTTCTCAGAAACTTCTCCTCCTTCTTCCTTCCTGTAATCCTCATCAACCCCCAATTTCACCTTCTACCAGCCACCACTATTTGCTTCTTTCTACTGTGTACCTTCATCCCACAATATGCTGGCAAACAGTATTTTCTGACAATGTCCACTACTTCTATGACAGTAAAACTTTGGCTCTAGGGCATGCTACCAATCTGAAAAGACTTAGAATATGGTCCTAGGAGCCAACTGGATCAGCTGTACAACAACCAGGCTAGCTAAATATAGAAATGTTTGTCTCCCCAAAATTAGTTACAATGGTTCTTCTCAAGCAGTTTTTTTATTTTTAATTTAATTATTATTATTTTTTGCTAATGACACAACATACTATGAGGAATCATGGCACAAAGAACATTTAAGATTGCCACAAAGTAGGGTTCCCAGCAATTGAACCTCAAATCTATTCTTTGTGCCCAGTGGTATATTGGAGCCAGCTGGAACTGGTTCTCAAGAGCCAAAAAATCATTAAATTTTCAATGTGTAAAAAGTTATTTTTAGTATTTTGTTTATATAGTTCCTGGGTTTGTTTTGCCAGCTGTACTCCTAGGTATTTTAGACTTTCTTGAATTACTTAAAAATTTAAATAATAAATTAACAAATGAGACAAATCAGGGCTTGATTTATTGTTTTGTTGATTATCAAGACTTAGATTGTTTAAACTTAAAGTGATGATAAAATGTTAATAATTCAGATTAATTTAAGACTGTCATTTGCATATTTTCCCTAGAAAGCTGGTTATTAAATATCTACCAGCACTTCACACAGTACTTAACACATAGTAGGTGTTTATTAAATGTTTATTGATTGAGTGACTTATTGACTATCTACCAGCTCACCACTGCTGGGACCTTAGAATTTCTTCTCTCTTTTTTTCTTCCCCCTTCCACCTTTTAATTATTTTCTTCTTTAAATCACCCTGGCCTGGAAGCAGAAGAGATTGTTTGGTGCCTCTGAGGACAGATAGAGCTTCTATTCTAACCTTTCCCAATCCAAGCTATGAGGATCAGAAAACACATTGCATCTGGATTAAGGAGCTGAGGAATATGAAAACCTCAGCAAATGGTAATAAGCTTCTTACCACACCCAACCTAAGCAACTCCAGTGTTGGACTTGGAGTCAGGAATTCCTGAGTTTCAATCCTACCCAGATAGCAACCAGCTTCCTGACTGTGGGCAAATCATGTAACCTCTCTTAGCCTCATCTGTAAGGTAAGACAACAACAACAGTATCTACCTCACAAGGTTTTTATGAATATCAAATGAGATAATGTATGTGAAGTGCATTGCAAACCTTAAAATGTTATATATGTATATATACACACATATATAATATATCATATAATATATAATATATCACATACACACACACACACACACACACACACATATATATATTGCAAAAAACAAGCACAAAAACATCCAGCAAAGAAGTGTGGCATAGCAGCAAACGTGTTTGATGTAGATCAGAAGACCTGGCTTCAAACCCCAGCTCTGCTAATTGCACCCTGTGTAACCTATGACAAATCACATAATCTGAATGGGCCATAGTTCCTCATCTAAGTTCCCTTCTGATTATTAATGTGTGACCCTAGGACACTTACTAGCTGTATGACCTTAGGCAAGTCACTTAACCCTGCTCTCTTCCATTTCCTCATCTGTAAAGTGATTTGAAGAAAGAAATAGTCAACCACCCCAGTATCTTTGAAAAGAAGACCCCAAATGGGGTCACAAAGAGTTGGACACAACTGAAACAACTCCACAGCAACAACATGCACATAATACTATGATTACGCTGGGTCTCCTGCTTTGACAGTGGAAGAAAAGGGAAAAATGCTAAAAATCACAGTTTCCATACTAAATCTAAATATTAAATTTTATTATTGATATTCTAAATGTGAGATCTTCATTCAATGGTTACATCCACATTTTATACCAGCTCTAAATCAGAAAGACATAAATGAGAAAACATAAAGAAAATGTACAATGAACTGAGAACTATTCACAAATTCTTCTAACAGAAGGGATTTCGAGGAAATTCAAGAATGAAATTTTGAATACATAGATAGAATTAAAGGGAATGCTGTCTAAAAATCTGACATGGATGACATGGATTAATCAACCAACTCAACCAATAAAAAGAAATATAGAAGAAGGGTGTCAGGACAGTTAATGGAAGACAAATCTAAAAACATAGCCTTTTTTTTTTTAAAGATAGTAATGGAATGCTAAAGCTGGGGAAAAACTGTGGCTTAGTAATGAATGGAAAAAAAATATTAAAAGGCATTTTTTAAAAATTGGAGACTAGGGGCAACTAGGTGGCACAGTGGATAGAGCACCAGCCCTGAAGTCAGGAGGACCTGAGTTCAAATACAGCCTCAGACCAAACATTTGACACTTACTAGCTGTGTGATCCTAGGCAAGTCACTTAACCCCAATTGCCTAAAAAAAAAACCCCAAAAAACCAAAAACAAAAAAAAATTGGAGGCAAGAAGTAAACCTAAAAAGGAATGGTGATTATAGTGGATAGGACAACAATAACAGATGGCACAGCAAAGGCAGAATTACTTAAATCTTACTTTGTTTCTACTTTCTCTGACAGAGTTCAGACTTGAACGAAGGTATTCTGGTTCCTGGGCCAGCTTTCTGTCCACTGTATCACAAAACCCCTCATATATTCTGGATGGGTGACATGGGACAGATCACAACCTCTCACTATTCTAGGCAACTTGAAGGCTTTAATTAGGAGAGAAAATTAAAAATTCGCATTGGTTGAGAAAGTTTTCTTTTACAGGAGTTGCCTGTATCACTGAAACCATAAGTCCTTCATCTGACAAAGTCTTTGGACTAAAACTGATAAAATAAAAATGGTTAACAAAAAGTTGAAACCCATGATAATTGAAAAAGTTATTAAGACCTACCTGCCTTCAATTAGTTCAAGTGACTAGGCTCATAAAAACGATGTCCTTGAAAGTCCTGGCAGATGTGACTGCTAAAACACTGTCAGCAACGGTTGATGGATAGTCAGAAGCAGAAATGATGCCAAAATTCTTCAGGAAAAAAATATATATCATGTCATGTCATATCATAATCATGTTGCATAGTATAACCTAACCTAACTATATAATATATAATGATATAAGTATATATAAATATATGGAGAGAGAAGAGAGAGGCTGCAAACTAGTGAACTTGAACTTGAAGGTTAAATTGTAGAAAATATCATTAACAGTATTTTCTTCGGTGAACTTTTAGAAAAGGAAATAATTGTCATTAAGATCTATTGTGGGGGATCCATGATTGTGGAGTAAGCACTAAATAGCTGTCAATCTCCCATACTGACCTCTGAAAAGCCGGAAAATAGTGTCCCAGAAAAAATCCTGGAACAGCAGAGCCAGTGGAAAGACAGGGTGGGGCAGTCTTTTAGTCCAGAAAACTTAGAGGATCAGCAAGAAACATCCATTTCACTCAGGTAAAGATGTAGCACCTTCCAGGACAGGAAGCAATCCAGCAAGTCCCATCTCAGCAAACCAGCAGGGGATCCTGAGACCCAGTGTGGTGGAACAGGTAAATGCCTGTTCCCCTTAAGACCCCCTATGTGTCTTAGCATAACCAGGGGAACCAGTAGACTCCAGCTCCGAGAACCAATATATACTTCAGTGCAGTTCGAGGCAGATAGGCATGCATACCCCAATGGCCAGATATCCCCATGCTTTGGCCTGGCCCTGGATGAGCAGGCATGCTGCAGCAGCCATACCTCCATATGTTTCAGTATAGATCTTGGGAAACACAGAAAAATCCTCATCTGGCCACAGCACACACCAGACACCACCACTAGGAAACAAACTCAGCACCAGGTAAGCTGCCAGACCACTACAGCTTCAAACTGCCAACACTTGAAGCCCCAGCACATAAAGCCAGTGACCAGTCCCCAGCCCCCAGCACAAGAAGCTTGGGACAATGCACCCTGTGCTCTGGCAGGAGAGCTCAACTTTAAAAGCCAGGAAATAGGCAAACAAGATCAGCAAAAACCAAAAATGAACACTGACCATAGACAGTTACTATGTGGATGGGGAGGAGCAAAACACAAACTTAGAAGAGGACAAAATTGTCAATATGCCTACAACTGAAACCTCAAAGGGACACATGAATTGATCTCAAGCCCAAAAAGTCTTCTTAGAAGAGCTCAAAAAGGATTTTACAAATCAAATAAGAGAGGTAAAAGAAAAATTAAGAAAAGAAATAAGAGATATTCAAGAGAGATTCAACAGCTTGGAAAAGGAAGGACAAAAAATGACTAAAGAAAAAATTCTTTGAAAATTCACTGAAGACAACAACTTCTTTCAAAGTAGAATTGGCCAGATTGAAATAGGCTGGTACCAGGGCAGAGCCAAGATGGTGGAGTAAAAGCAGTGACTTGCTTGAGCTGTCCCCTAAACCCTAACAAATAACTGTAAAAAATTACTCCAAACAAATTCTAGAGCAGCAGAACCCACAAAAAGACAGAGTGAAACAGTTTCTAGTCCAAGACAACCTGGATGGTTGATAGGAAAGGTCTGCTATGTAGGGCTGAGAGAGGAGCACAGTCCAACCTGAGTCATGCAGGCAAAGATGGAGCCCCAGCAAATCTGGAGCAGGCCTCAGGAAACTGAATCTCTCTCTCTCTCTCTCTCTCTCTCTCTCTCTCTC
>NW_020954557.1:28107769-28135017 GCF_900497805.2 Vombatus ursinus | reverse complement strand
TCTCTCTCTCTCTCTCTCTCTCTCTCTCTCTCTCTCTCTCTCTCTCCACACACACACAGACATACATACATACATATGTGCATTCATTGTAATTACTTAGATTTCAGGTCATCATGGCAAACCTTAACTCTCTCTCCTTCATCCACAGAAATAGTGAGTGACATTGGAACAGTAAATGACAAAGATCACCAGGAGTCACCTATCCTCCCACCAAAAAAATGTATTTTTTTTGTTCTTTTTTAAAACTTTCACCTAAAGTTCTATGATAACTAGGAGATGACCCCAAGGTTGCAACTCACAGCTATAGAGATGGCTCCATGGAGCAGAGAGCTAGGCAAGGAAAAGGAGATAGTACTAAGGAGTAGTGAAAATATTCCTCCTATATCTGAATAAGAGATGTTCACAGGAATAAAATGAGAGAACATAGGGAGAGAACAAATTCATAAGCTGGAAGCAATCTTGGAGGTTATCTGGTCCAGAGGTGTCATACATACTGCTCAATACTTTCCAGGCCAGTCTGATTCATATGAAAATGTAACTGTGCAATCCTTCTAACTTTTCTAAAATTCTATTTACCTCCTTAACTTCTTTTGTGTTTATTTTGAGGTTAGATATATCTAGTTCTGAGAGGGAGAGGTTTGGGTTCCCGCACTTGTATAGTTTTGCTGTCTATATGTTCCTATAACTCACTTAACTTTTCTAAGAATTTGGATGTTATGCCACTTGGTGCATATATGTTTAGTATTGCTATTACTTCATTGTCTATGCTGTGGCACATGGTTAATTTTTATGAAGGTGCATATACCAGTGACTAAAAAGTATATTCCTTTCTCTCTCCATTTAATTTTTTCCATAGGTCTACCATATCTAATTTCATTGTCTATGGTACCTTTTAGCAGGATGTAGTTTCCTTCATTCTCTCTTTTAATTAGGCTCATTTTTTGCTTCTGCTTTGTCTGATATAAGGATTGCTACCTTTGTTTTTGTTTTTTTTAACTTCAATTGAAGCATAATATATTCTACTCCAGCCTTTACTCTGTGTGTATCCCTCTGCGTGTATCCCTCTGCTTCAAATATATTTCTTATAAACAACATCTTGTAGGATTATGGTTTTTAATCCATTCTGTAAAACCTTTAACAATTTTAAAAATACAACAGACATAGATAATATTAATAGATGGTTTTCTACTGTGTACAGGGATCCTTGTGCATGGTTTAGTGTCCGTATTTCTATTGGAGTTTGACAACACTGATCTAGCCCAACTTCCTCATTTTATAAATGAGAAAACTGTCATAAAACTTTCCTGAGGGAAGAAGCATTATCAAACAAGAACTATCAGGGCATTTATTTTCTAATATGAATCTTCCTATCATCCCTCTTCCCAATTCTAAATGTTGCATAATTTTAACATAAAATGATCTACTTTATGAATTTTCCTTTAACTTTCTATTATAGTTTGCATTTTATTGCAGAAATCTGCATAATATATTTAGTTTTAGAAAATATAACAAGTATCCCAAATAATCCAATGTGTTTATTTATAGTTATTTTAAATAATGCAATAAATAATTATATATTTTTACTTTTGAAGTGACAATCACCATCATAATTCCAATTTTATACAGTACTTTAAGTTTTATAAATATTATGTTGACAAAACCATATGAGGTTGCTAATATTTCATTGTAAGAGTGCTATCTTTATTCAAGGGCAAATATTATGGCATTATCCCACTTAGATTTGAGTCTTTATTCAAAGAATAGTGTTCTTTGCACTATTACTTGTCACTTTTCCCAAAAAGTTGAGAACTTTATGCTTCTATGGTTCTAAAATCTCACACCACTAATACTGATCTTTGAAAATTCTCTTGAAAGAGTCCCTTCATCATTTCCAATACCAGCACCTTAGTACAGATTTTCATTATTTCACTTATGTATTATTAATGCAACATATTTCTACTAAATTGGCTTTTCTTAAGGCTGCATGAGTTGGAACTCTAGAAAGTTGGGCTCTGCTTGCAACGTAGTACAACTAGCTGTGTGTCCACAGGTAAATTACTTAACATCTATGAACCTTAGTTTTCTCATCTGCAAAATGAAATTGGAACAGATGATTTCCAAGGTCTTTAATGGTTCTAAAGTTCTGTGATTCTGCTCTATCTTTCTGATTGGAATGAAATGAGACACCAATAGACCATCTTTTAGCTTACAAAATGAAATTTACTTAGCGAGAGCATGGAAAGGAATACTACAGAAGGAGCATTCTTCTGAATACTGAATTGATTCAATTTAGTTCAGTCTCTCTTCTCTTCCTCATGCTTGTTCATAGATTAAACCTGAGCAAGACCTACAGATTCCTCTTATGCTGACTTTTGTACCTATATCACCACAAACCTAAGCCAGTGTTTTGAGCTCTAGTCCTCTGGATCATAGGCACCTTGATTACACAGTAGAAAGATCGCTGGGCCTGGAGTCATGAAGACTCATCTTCCTGAGTTTAAATCTGGTCTCAGACACTTACTAGCTATGTGACTTTGGGTACATCACTTAAACTTGTTTGCCTCAGTTCCTCATATGTAAAATGAGCTGGAGAAGGAAATGGCAAACCAATTCATCATTTTCACCCCCCATAACAAACAAACAAACAAAAAAAACAGAATCATGAAACATTAGACATGACTGAACAACCACCTCTGGACCAATTAAATCTTAAGGATGATTTCAATACATTTTAAGTAAAAAACTAACCTAACTTGCATGGGATAGGGAGTTAAGAAAAGCTACAGTAGATTAAGGCCTATGACAGGAACCCTAATATATATTGCTCCTACAATACCATCCTTCTTGCTACCACTGATCAAATTATCCTCAAAGAAATAACTTTTATCATATAAATCCCCATGTTATAAACTTTCAATGACTTGAAATTTCTTGTGACAAGATATTTAAATTAATCAATCTAGCTTTTAAAGCTGTTTTCTAACCCCAACCTACTTAATCTAATATCTAGCCCAGTACAAAAAACAAAAACAAAAACAAAAATCTTGGGTGCCTAATCAATGTTTGTTGAATTAATTAATTAATCTTATTTTCTCAGCTGCCCTATATCAGATCAGTTTTACTCAGCTGATATTCTCAGCATTCCACAAAAATACCATGCTCTTTTTTATCCTTTCTTTTGTCCATGTTGTTTCCCTCACTATAACTGACCTATTTCTTTGCTGTTACCAGAATCTCTTCAGATGTTTTGTATCCTCAGTGCCTACTACATTATGTGACACATAAGAGACACTTAATAACAGCTTGTCATAATGAAGGTTGATTAATTGATAACCATCAAAACAAAACAAAATAACAACTGCCTGATAGTTATCCCTTTAATTTCCAGGTTTGAATTCAGAAATTTCCTATTTAGGTAATAATGTAGTTTGGTTTATAGGATTCAGTAAACTTTTTTGTTCTTAACAAACAAGACAAACTATGAGCTATCAACAGCAGTCTCCTAAATGAAGAACAGAGCTCTGGTACATTAATAACATCACATTTATTGGCCTTTTCATAAAGCTGTCAGTGTCAAAAATTTATCCAGGAAGTTGTAAGGTTCTTTTGCGCTGGTACACAGTCCTTTACCAATAAGTTAGGGTTGTAGGCCTGCAAAGAAAATGTTTGTGAGAATGTTGTTAATTCTCTCATGTTTAAATGGACCAAGTAAAATTATATATTTTCATTGCTAAGGCTGGGTGGAGATCCTTCAAATGGTTCATCCTAAGCACTCAGTCACCCTTCCTTTTGGTACTCACCTAGAACCAATTGCTTGAATTAATACTCTTCACTGAAACTTCTGCTTCCAAAAAAAAAAAAAACAAAGAAACAAACAAAGACAAAACAAAACAAAACAAAAACATATGGGTCTTATCTTAAAGGGGTAAACCCTAGATAATAATCTTTTCTCTTAATCCCTTCCTCAGGTCAGATCAACTGTCTTAAAATAAGGTACAAATAGGCAATTCCAGATAACAGAATTTATTCTTGTCTATTTTAGTAGATATGTTGTTGAGAGAACCTAAGATCTGTTTATCTCTGTCCTGTTACTCAAGTCTAGACATTTCTTGGCCAGATCCTCTTCTGTCTATCTTAAAAGTTCTTTTTCTCCCAATGTAGAATCTTCTGGTCCAATCTTGACCCTTTCCTGAGGTCTTTATGGCCACTGAGGAAGAGGCTGGTTGGAACTGATTCTTGTAGGTTTGACCTGAGGTTAAATGTATGCCTGACATCTCTCTGAATTTTGTGGTTCAGTGTCTCAGTTTACAGATCTATAAAGTTCTCGTTTCTATATCTTTTCATGTTTCACTCTCCTAACCCTATAAACACATACATATACATACACACATGCACACACAAGCACACAAATACATGTCACATACACACACTTCTCAGATATTTAAAAAACTGTTTTCATCTCATACCTGCCATTCAGTCTTGGAAAATGGCTTGCCCATTAAAAATCAGCATATAATTTCACATTCATTCCCACAGAATACATTAGTATGCTGGAGGGGAAAAAAAATCCAAGATACATGTAAAATGGTTGAGGTAGAAGAACTTTCCTTTCAATTCTTCTCCTCCCTCAATTCTTTCAGGTTACAAGGGGCTTTCAGAGACCAAGAAGAAATCTTCTACCCAGATGTGTTCACCTTAGGTAGTGAAGGTTCATGCACAAGGCTTTTCTCCTTTGTGTTTTTTGCTCCCTGCAGCATGAGATAATCAAACTATCACTTGACATGATCAAAAGGCCTAGAGTCCTGGGTCTGTTGCTAATTAGACAAAGAATCTCAGCTGCATTACTTTCCCAGTCCCAGACTCAGTTTTCTCATGTGTAGAAAAAGGTGGGTTAGATGCTATTTAAAATTCATCTAGGGTAGGTAGGAAGTTCCATAGATAGAGCACTGGGCTTGGATTCAAGAAGACCTGAGTTCAAATCAGCTTCAAATATTTCCTATTTGTGTGACCTTGGTCATGTCATTTAGCCTCTGTCTCAGCTTCCTCATCTGTAAAATAAGGACAGTAATAGCACCTATGTCCCAGGGTTGTTGTGAGGTTCAAATGAGATAATAATTTTGAAGTGGTTAGCATGATGCCCGACACATAGTGAGCACTACATAGATTCTATTATTAAATCTTACCCATCCTGTTTTGCAATATTTCAGGGCATTCTCTTTGCTAGGTAACTAATAAACTTCATTACTATAATAATGAATGATAAATTAATTTATTACTTTTCCCAGGTAACATATTTTCATTCTAACAGGAACCTTCTATTGGGGCACAATATTTTGGAAGGGGAATGCAGAATGTTAGATTTGAAAAGAATTTTAAAGACCATCTAACACATCTTCTTCATTTTATGCATGACAAAACTTACCCAAAGTGATCTCTTTTAACCCATCCAAAATATTGTGCCCCTCTTAGAGGGAAAATGTTACCTGGGAAAAGTAATAAATTACCTTATTACCACCTAGCAAAGAGAGTGCCCTGAAGTATTACAAAACAGGATAGGTAAGATTTAATAATAGAATCTATGTAGTGCTTACTATGTGTCGGGCACCATGCTAACCACTTCAAAATTATTGTCTCATTTGATGCTCACAACAACCATGAGAGATACGAGCTATTACTGTCCTCATTTTATAGATGAGGAACCTGAGGCTGTGATGTGCCCAAAGTCACACAGATAGGAAATGTTTGAGGCTAGATTTGAACTCAGACCTTCTGGACTCTAGGCTCAGTATGGAACTGCCTACCTGCCCTAGATCACTTTGGGTAAGTAGGGTCTATTTTGGATCTAAATTCAGACTAATTAAAGAGCTGTCAACTCATTCATACAAGCACATCCTAGTATAGATAGGTAGGAAGGTAAGTAGGTAGGTAGGTATATAGATGGAGAGATAGATAGATGTATAGAAAGAATGCATTAAGGAATTCTAGAGTCTTTATAGTCAATTATTTTTTCCTCTGGTGATATATTTGATTTACATTTAAATCAATGAGAAGTTTCTAAGTGATTTAGAATTTAGGTTAGTAAAAAAAAAAACTGGAGGTCCATTGTTCATTTCCAGAAGATATTTCTTATTCATAATAGTTTTGGGTATGCTATGAAAAGAATACAATCATAGTAAGACTGTCAACCAGTTGTAGAAGAAGGGAATCATAAATTCTTGCAGGTGGTCAATTCAAAAATGATAAGAGGACAAGACACTTTATTGAAAAGTCAATAGGGGAATAAAGTACATATATAGATATATGGTTCTACTTATATATGACATAAATCTAATTTTTCAAATGAAAGAAAAAAAATTGAAATTGCACATCTTTTCTTTGAATTAGATGGTACAAAACTAAGTTCAATCTCATGAACATTAAATGTCTATCATGTGCTAGAGTCCTTAGGTTCCCAAAGTGGGCAATACTGCTCCTGAGGGGGTGGAGCTAGAATGATTCAGGGGGGTGGTAATACCCTTGGGTGCACTTGGGGGGTATTGAATAAAAATAAAGGGGCTGTGGAAGCGTAAGGAAAGAAGAGAAAATAAGAAAATTTTGAAAAAAACATTTGTAGATGTTTCATCTGTTGTGTAATGAATTAAAGTTGTAGTGATTACATTATTTTCCAAATAAACACACAAAATGCAAGTTATAATGAATCAGTGGTCAAGTCTGCCTACAGCAAGTGTTGGCAGGCTAGCGTGTCATGCATTGTCCAGAAGTCCAGCATTCATTGGCGGGAATATGTAGGTGTAATGACTTGTTTACAGTTTGATACTGTATGGTTACATGATGAAATACGGTGTCATCAAAATTTCAATGCAGGAAAAAAATACAAATCTATAATAAATTATTAAATTTAAAATATGCCATTTTAAAATATATGTTTTATATTTTTGAAATGACTCAAATTTCAAAAAAAGTGTTAAAGGGTTAAAAGAAGTAGATTTCTAGGGGGATACTGAGTAATTTTTTTTTGAATGGGAGAGGTAGGCCAAATAAGTTTGGGAACCTCTGTTCTAGACACTGTAACTACAAAGTTGAGAAAAGAGACACAATCAAAGGGTGATATGACATGTATATTCATAAATACGAGGCAAGGTTAAATGTAGTAGAGACAAAAGAGAGATTCAGATAAGATACAGTAGGAAATTTGACACCAGATAAAGTATTCCAGGAAATTTGGAAGAGTGTCTAGGATATAAAAGTAATAACAAATGTTTGTTGATTGATTGGGAAAGTGGGCATTACACACACACACACAGTAGAAAGGACATTATTTTGGGAATCAGAGTATTTGGGTTAAAAATTCCTCCACTGATGCATGACCACGATTAAGGCACTTAATGTCACAGAATTTTAGAAAGAGAAAGACTTTAGGGGTGAGATCTAGAGGAGATCTTGTAAATACATTGGACTGTACTGGTGCAGTTGGGATTTAAAAAAGAAAACAGTTCATAGTCCAGTTTGTCTGTAATATAGAGTACATGAAAGGGGATATGGTGAAATAAGACTGCAAAGATTACTTGGAGCCAATTTAGTTTGACCATTGAAAACACGTTCCAATGCAAAGCTGCATAGATGACCCTGTCTATATTTATTTTAGCTTTAAGTTAAATTGCCACAGAAATTCTGTGACAGATGTTGGATTTAGCAACTGCTTGGAAGAACATTAGCTGTCTGTTATCACCTCCTTGACTGATTCTGGTAATGACTTTATTTCAAATTTGTCGCATAGTTTTTTCAAGTGACAAAAGGCAGACAGCATTGATAGTCAAAGGGTTCACTATCTATGATTTTCTTTTGACAGAAGTACCCACCCACCTGATAAACCTTAGCATTGATCAAGTTGAAGGTTAAAGTTGTTGTAAAGTTCTTTTGTGTGTATTCTAATGTTTCTTCTATTAATAAAGCATTTCTGTTCCACAAAATCTCAGATTTATATTTAAAATACTGACAATATTCATTTTCCCCAGCTAATTTAGCCCACCACTATGGTCCTTTTGCTTGAGTGTCTGTGCATACTAAGGCATTTATCTAGAATAGCATATAATTGTGTTATTGCCCTTTCTTAGTCTTTTTTTTGAAATCCAAGTATATCCACATGTATTATTCCATAGCTCAAATAGTTGCCATTTAAGGGATCTATGAAAAACTGATAAATTTCATTATCTGATCCATACAAACATTGAAAAGGTTATGGTACAGCAGCAGAATGACAAACTGACAAACATTGCTTGTACTTGTACAACTTTTTAATCAACAGCTTGATGGTTATTCACCTGGTATTGCTCACCCATGCACAGCAGGAAGTCATACTATCCAAAATAGCTAATTGAGGAACCACCTGGATAAGTGGCACAAAATAGGAAGTGTCTCCAGACATGATGGCGGTTTCAGTTTAAACCAGAAAAAGAAGATTCTGTGTCATTATCCTTTGTTTGGATTATTTCATCATTTTAATGACTTTGTTCCTATTTACTCCTTCAAATAGCTTTCTGTTTTGACATGTAATCACAGAGGCAAATGTTACCATCTATATAAGGCATTTCCTGCTACCAGCAGATGGTAGTTCCTACCCTTCTGAAATGACTTTGCATTTCTACTGCATGTATATTGTCTTAACTTACCTGTGTACCTTTGACTCCCTTACAATTGAATGTAAGCTCCTTAATCTATTTTATGTTTGACTTTGTATCCTCAGTCTGTGCCTTGCATATAGAAGAGACTTAATATCAACAATTCTTGAGTTAATGAATGAGTTAAAAATTAGACATCCCAACCAATTGAAGTTAGAGATTATTTTACCTTGTGATCAAAAAGTAGCAAACATAGGGGAAAAAAGAGATTACCATTAAATTGTTCTTTTAATTTACAAAACAATAATTATTTTGAAGAATTTTGGAATATTAATTATTATTTGGAATCATTATAATTATAATTTCTAACCAGAAGACCATGGATATTTATCTGACAGGGCATTTTTTTACTCTATCTCTAGCACTGCATGTTTAAATCTTTCCTTTGACCATAACTTGGAACACAACATTTATTAAATTTCTTAAACAAATGAAACATTAAATTTTAAAAATAATATATAGACAAAATACTCTCAAAAAGAATTTCCAAGTGATTAATACCATTTAAAATTATTTTTAAGGCTTTATTTAAGGGTTATTTTGGTCAAAGCCCATTTATAAGCACAAGTATAATATAAATTTATATTTATGAGATATACCTTTGTACATCGGTTCTGTGGTGATCTTTTGGCTATGTAACTGACCTTTCCCAAGCTAGAAAGTATGTTCTCCCTCACTTTTGAATAGAAAGGACATAAATAGCAATGATTTTCAAAATTGAGTTACAATGCTAAGCGTACCTTTTGTTCTTAGACTTCAGTTTCTTTTTTTAAAAAAAATTATTGATTTTTTTTTTACATTACAAACATTTACAAATTACTCCTACTTCATGAGAGGTCTTTTGTAACAAAGTGAAACAGCTAAGCAAAGCTAATTATTCTGTAACCTCATCTGAAAGTGCATGCACAATTTCACAACTGAATTCCATTTCTCTATTTTTTTTAAATTAACAGATATCTATTTTCTCTCCTACACCTACCTCAATTGCAGGAAAATAAATTTATTGTAACAAATAGGTATAATGAAGCAAAACAAATCATCATAATTGAAAATATGTACACACATATTCATTGGTGCTCTGGAATTATTGATGAACATTGTGTTTACTATAGTTCTTATAGTATTCAAAGTATTCAAAATCTTTACGTTGTTGTTATTATATAAATTGTTCTCCTCGTGTTCCTTTCTATCTTCATCACTTTATAAATATCCTGAAAACTCTTCATTTTTTGTAATCTTGATGTTATAGTGTACCTTGCTGTTTTTTGGTTCTGCTCACTTCACTTTGAATCAGTCCCCATGACTTTCAATGTCTTTTTGAAAGTCTTCTATTTCCTCATTTTTAAAAGTAAAATACGTTAACATACCACAAATTATTTAACCATTCCTCAATTGTTAAATATCCATTTAGATTTTCATTTTTGCCACCAAAAATTACTTATAAATATGTTTTATACATAAAGGTCCCTTTGCTCTATCTTAGATATCTTTTGTGCATTAGCCTATTAATGATATAGTTGGATCAAAGGACAGAGAAAATATTAATGTTAAAACAATAAATATAATCTTCAAAACAAACCAATTTATGAATATCACCATTAAAAATGAAACCTTACAGATTGGGAGACTATATTTCTTTTGTTAACATTAGTGTTTGCGTAAAACCAATTACCATGATGGAATCCTGGAGCTGAGAATACTGCATTACAATAAACATATTGTCCAGAAAGAGGGAGGGAATAACTGCACTCTACCCTGATGAATTAGATCTCCTCTAGAATATTGTGTTAAGATCTGAATTTTACATTTCAGGAAAGACATAAATAAACTGGAGAGCATTCCGAGAACAACAAGAAGAATGGTGCAAGACCTCAAGATTACACTATATAGAGATCTACTGAAGGAATTGGTTGTGTTTAGCCTGAAGTAAAAAATTACCAAGGACATCATATCTCTCTTCAGATCTCTGAAGGGTTGTTATATGTGAGGAGATTAGACTTGACTTCGCTGGATAAGGCAAAATTAAGAGGAATGAGTAGTAGTTTTGATGTGAGCTAAAGCTTTATGAGTTGAGATTCCCTCAAAGTAGAATGGGCTACCTCTGCAGGTAGGAGATTGCCTGTTATTGAAGTATTTCAAGAAAAAAAAATCAACTATTTGCTGGGTGTACTGTAAAAGTCCAGGTATGTGTTGGAATAGATAACTTCTGAGGCCCTTTTAACTATAATATTTTATGATTCTTAGATAGGGAGCTTGACCAGAGAAGGGCAGCCAGTATGGCAAGGGGTTTGGTTGAAGGAACTTGAGTAGGGGTTGCTTATCATCCCTCCATGAGCCATGTCTTCTCCAATTTAAACATCCCCTATTCCTTTTGTAGCTTCCAAAGCTGTTTCCTAATATTAAGACATACTCCTGATTCTTGATGTTCTATGCATTCAGTTTTGATAATGTCTCTAACTCCTGAACATTTACCTCATACAGTCTAGAGTGATAATGCCAACATCTTATAGTATTGTCTTAGTTCCCTGAAACTTTTCTTGTCTATTCCATTGCCTACCCCTTATCTATTCTGATTCAATATGTGCATGCTTGATTTCTCTATTGAAGACTCTTTGACAATGTAATTACTAGAGGGAGGAGCTAGGTGGCCCATTAGATAGAAAATTGGGACTGGAGGCAGGAAGATCTATGTTCAAATTCAGCCTCAGATGCTCCCTAGCTGTGTGACCCTGAGTTAACCTCTGTCTGTCTCAGTTTCATAAATCCTAAAAGTGGGGATAATAATATTTACCAATCAAAACTATTCTAAGGCTCAAATGGGGTAATATTTGGTAAAGAATTTAGGATAGTGCTTGGCACATTGCAGATGCTTTATAAATATTTCTTTCCTTCCTATAATCAATCATTTATAAGTTCATACAAACATTTGAATGCCAATTAATGTACCAATGTAGATTTCTTCATTACAAGAATGACACTTTTTATTCTCTATTCTTTCTAGAATCATTATGTTAGGAGTGGAAAGAACTCTGAATTGGGAGGTGGAGGATCTGGGCTCAAATCATTGCTCTGCCATTTATTCCCTGTGTGACCTTTAGCAAATCACTTCATGTTTCTAATCCTCATCTCCTCATCTTTCAAATAATCAATCAATAAATAAACATTTTTAAATACCTACTATGTTTCAGGGACTGTGCTAAGCCCACAAGGTTAAACCTTGAAGGTAATTTTCAGATTTAAACATATGATTGTTGCTTCTATGAATGCCTGGTGCACAATAACATTTTCATGCTGAAGATGGTGATAACTATACTTGGATTACAATCATGGAATACCAGAACAGAAAAGGATCTTTGAGTTTTACTGAACCCTACCTCCTTATTTTGCATATGAGGAAACTCAGGCCTAGAAAAGGAAGATTCATCCAAAGTCTCACAAAGTATCAAATGTGGCACAGAAAGCCAGGTCTTTCGACTTCTGAGTGCAATACTCTTCTACTATATCACAAGATGACATAATGAAAAACAAAGAAGAAATAACAAACACTATCAAAAAAATTTCCCCTAAATTTTGCCTTAGATAAAGGGAAACATTACTTCACATAATCAGATAAAGGACTAGGAAGGGACATGAGAGGCCCCAAGTCTATGACACACTTTTAAGTTTCATTTGCATGATTAATATTTTCTCTATAACTTTCTTAAGTTTAGACTATCAAGAAAGTTATAAATCAAGCTCTGATGTATAGCATTTGTAGATTTCTAATATAAAAGTCTCATACTGAAAATTGAACAATTGACGATCCAGAGATGGTTTAACCTGGCTCCTGTACATTCTTGAGTCTGAGGGTTCTTGACTTAAAAAAAATTTCCTGTATATCTTATTCTCAGTTGCATGTGAGAAAATTTTTTTTAACATTTGTTTTTAAAACTTTAGGTTCCAAATTTTCTCCCTTCCTCCCTCACCACCCACCCTCATTGAGAAGGCAAGCAACTTGATGCAAGTTATACATGTGTAGTCATGTAAAACATTTCCATAGTAGTCATGTTGTGAAAAACTAAGTATATTTCCCTTTATCCTCTCCTGCCCCCCATTTATTCTGTTTTCTCTTTGGACCCCATCCCTCCCTAGAAGTGTTTGCTTCTGATTACCCACTTCCCCAACCTGCCCTCCTCTCTATTATCTTCCTGCTCTCTTGTCCCCAAAGTCCACCTATTTTCCTGTAGGGTAAGATAGATTTCCATACTCAATTGAGTGTTTATGTTATTCTCTCCTTAAGCCAAATCTGAAGAGAATAAAATTCACTCATTCCCTCTCACCTTCCCCTGTTTCCTCTCCACTGTAAAAGCATTTTCTTGTCTATTTTATGTGAGATAATTTACCCCATTCTACCTCTCTCTTTTTCCTTCTCCTAGTATAATCCTCTCACCCCTTAATTTTATTCTCCAGATATCACCCCTTCATCTTCAACTCACCCTGTGCCTTCTATTTATCTGTCTTTCTATCTATTTATCTATCTACATATATACATATGTATACATACATATAATTTTTTCCCTCCAGCTATTCTAATACTGGCAAAGGACTCATGAGTTACAAATATCTTTTCATGCAGAATGTAAATAGTTCAACCTTAATAAGTCTCTTATGATTTCTCTTTCCTGTTTACCTTTTCATGTTTGTCTTGAGTCTTGTATCTGAAAGACAAATTTTCTATTCAGCTCTTCATCAAGAATACTTGAAAGTCCTCTATTTCACTGAATGACCATTTTTTCCCCTGAAGGATTATACTCAGTTTTTCTGAGTAGATGATTCCTGGTTGTAATCCTCTCTCCTTTGCCCTCCATAATATTATATTCCAAGCCCTGTGGTCACTTAATGTAGAAGTTGCTAAAACTTGTGTTATCTTGATTGTGTTTCCAAAATATTTGAATTGTTTCTTTCTGGCTGCTTCAATATTTTCTCCTTGACCTGGGAACTCTGGAATTTGGCTACAATATTCCTAGGAGTTTTCCTTTGGGGATCTCTTTCAGGAGGTGATCAGTGGATTCTTTCAATTTCTTTTTTTCTCTCTGGTTCTAGAATATCAGAATATCTAGAATGTCTAGAACATCAGCTTTCTAGAATCATCAGATTTCCTTGATAATTTCTTGAAAAATGATATCTAGGCTCCTTTTTTAATCATGGCTTTCAGATAGTCCAATAATTTTAAAATTCTTTCTCCTGGACCTATTTTCCAGGTCAGTTGTTTTTCCAATGAGACATTTCACATTGTTTTCTATTTTTTCCTTCTTTTGAATTTGTTTTACAGTGTCTTGATTTCTCATAAAGTCACTAGCTTCCAATTACTCCATTCTAATTTTTAAGGAAGTATTTTCTTCAGTAAGCTTTTGGACTTCTTTTTCCATTTGTACAGTTTTGCTTTTTAAGTCATTCTTCTCCTCATTGGCTTTTTGGACCTCTTTTGCCTTTTCGGTTAGGATATTTTTTTAAGGTATTATTTTCTTCAGTATTTTTTGTGTCTCCTTTAGCAAGCTGTTGACTTGTTTTTCATGATATTCTTGCATCACTCTCAGTTTTTCCTCTACTTCTCTTACTTGCTTCTCAAAATCCCTTTTGAGCTCTTCCATTGCCTGGGACCAATTCATATTTTCCTTGGAAGCTTTGGATATGGGGGTTTTGACTTTGTTATCTTCTTCTGGTTGTATATTTTGATCTTCTTTGTCACCAAAGTAAGATTCTGTGGTCTGACTCTTTTTGCGCTCCTTGCTCATGATCCCAGACAATTACTTGAGTTTTAAACTCTTTGTTAAGGTAAAAGTCTGCTTCCAATGTGGAGAATGTACTGTCCCAAACCGGGGGTTTTGTGCAGCTGTTTTCAGAGATACTTCTAGGGACCTGTAAATTTTCAGTCCTTCCAAGGTACTATGATCAAGGGTGAAGTGTTTACTCCTTTCCTGGCCTGTGTTCTGGTCTATGAGTGAACACAATCACTCTTTTCTGTCTTGGAACTGTGAAGAGGATTTCCTCTCCACTGCGACTACAAGCTCCAACAAGTCAGAGCTCTTCCTTACCCTGGGACCACCACCCAGAACTGTGACCCAGATCCAAGCATGGGCAAAGCAAGAGAATCCTGCACCAGCAAAGAGATCCCTGCAATCCCCTTCTGATCAGCCACTGGATTGCCCCTCAGTCTGTGGGCTGGATGCTCCAGAGGCAGTTGCTGCCCCTGGGCTGTGCTCAGGAAATGGGGCTGGGGCTGATTGGGTGCTTCTGTTTCACCACAGACACAGACCTTTCCCACTGAACTTCTAAGCTGTCTTTGGCATTCCTGGGTTTAAACATCTGGAAACCACCACAGCTGCCATTGATTTAGTCCTCTGAGGCCTGCTCCAGGATTGTGGAGGCCCACGTGCCCATGCTGAACTGCATTCATCTCCCAATCTGGCATGATTTACCTTTCCAACCAACCATCCAGGTTATCTTGGGTTGGAAATTTGTTTCACTCTGTCTTTTTGTGGGTTCTGTTGCTTTAGAATTTGTTCAGAGCCATTTTTTATCGGCATTTGGAGGGATTTGGGGGAGAGCTCAAGCAAGTCACTGCTTTTACTCCACCATCTTGGCTCTGCCCCCTTTCACTTATAGTTTCTTTTTTTAAAGCTTATTTTTATATCAAACCACATATATTATTTCAAGTTAAATATATACAAATGTGTGTATATGTGTATGCCTATGTAGATATATTATTGTATGTATATATGGACATACACACATATACATGTGTACATCTCACTTTCAAGTTTAGAAAGGGATTCCCTAATAACAATCCTGTGTGAGGTATTATCTCCACTTATAGATGAGGAAATTGACTCAAAGAGGTTAGCCATGAACTGATGAACTGAAGGTGTGTCAGTAAATAGAGCTTCCCAAATGATAAATCAGAAGAGAAAAATAATTCAGTGTTAGTTATTGATGGTCTCTATGATTGCATAGGCTGTTCAAAACCATAATCTTAACCTAGAATTATACTGCCAAATAAAGAGGAGAAAAAGAACTAAATGCCTATGTCATCAAAATGACCATATCCTTTGAGAAACTAAAAGACAAAGTCACAGCATTAATCAACTTGACTCTTCCTATTGCACAAGGGAATATATCAAGCTGCATTATTTGGTAATAATGATGAGCAGCATTATTTCAATCCTCTCTGCTTTGTCTCAGGGAGAAGACACATTTAGGAGAGTTTTCAATATCCCAGCACTGATGACATTCCCAATTAAACCTGCTTCTTCTTATTGGACTTGGGAAGCATCATGTAGTAGGAGGAAAGTAGGCCTAAGAGTCAAAAGACTTGAGTTCAAGTCCCATCTCTGCTACTTAATAGCTGTGTAGATCTGGACAAGATATTTAACCTCTTGAAATTTAACTTTGTCCTTTGCAAACTCAGAATAATAATGTTTGCCCTACCTACTTCAATGAGCTTTTCTGAAGATCAAATGAAATATGAAACCAATCTTATCCAGCAAACATTTATTTGCAGATTGAACCATATTTTCCTTTTACTTTTTTGAGTGAATCTAATGTAGTAACTATACATATTTGTAATGAGTTTTGCTTTTCTTGCCCACTCAATGAATGGGAATGGGGGAGGTGAAAGGCAGAGAATTTGGAACAGAGAATAAAATTTGAATTTGCAATAAATAATTAAATATATTTAAGTTATTGTTTTAGATATTGAGTGAAAAAAAAAGATAATGAAAAGCCACAAGGCACTATATAAATACAAAAAGTATTTCCTAAGCCAGGGATGGGAACCTGTGGCTTCAAGACCACATATGGCTCTCTAGGTCTTCAAGTGCAACCCTTTGACCAAATCCAAACTTCACAGAACAAATTCCCTTAATGAAAGGATTTGTTCTGTAAAACTTGGACTCAATCAAATGGCCACACCGAAGGACCTAAAAGGCTACATATGGCCTTGAGGTTTCCCACCCCTGTAGGACCTAATCCATAGCCAAATCATGACTAATTCCAGGAAATACAAGTGGGGTATTAAAAAAGAACCAAATCAGGATATTCTGAAGCATGAACTGTGCTATAGCCTTATCAGACAATATATGACTAAGTAACCATATCTGATTCAACCTTTCATATTTGCACAATTGATTTTGGGTCAAGACATTGTAAAGATTATGAATCAGAGTACTCAGGCCTGAAAATGTACTTTCAATGGGGCATGGATTAAATCATGTCTGGCATCAGTCTTTGTTGCCCTACACCAGTGGGTAGTGACAAAGCAAATAATGATATTTTCTTCCATTAATATACTTCATTGTTTCAAAGGGCTTATTATTTCATCAAACTAAGAGTGATTTATAACCCTGCAGATTACAAACCTTAACAATTTTATGAGTTGCTGGGGCCAAAAATATTCACCATCTGAATCATAGAAAACATTCTGGCAATGAACCTCTCTGCAATTAGCTAGGATGGTTCTTGGGTAGCAGACCTTCTTGCCAAGGTCCATCCTCAGTACCTTTCCAGATAATAGGCATAACTGTTGAAAATCAAGGGTCACATCCAAACAGTGATGCAGCATCAGTGTATGAATAAGTAGGCCTTGATATGACTAGTGGAAAATGAAAATTTCTTATGAGCAGGGAGTTTGTGCTTGTTTGTAAATCTCACCACTGAAAACATTTTCTGGCACTTAAGTTTACCATATTGTTGTCTCATGTTACTTGATATCTTTCTTCCCCTTCTATCACTTTCATTTTCACTTTTTTAATGTGTTTTCTTTTTACATTACAAACATTTATAGATTGCTCCCACTTTGTGAGAGGTCTCTTACTCTTTTAACAAATAAACTAGTTAAGTAAACCTGACAATACAGGGATTTATCTGAAAATTCATTAAAAGTTTCATATGTGTAGCACACCCAGCATAACCTATTCTCTCTCTTTCTCTCTCTAGAGATAGATATAGATATAGATACATAGATAGATACATAGATAGTTTCAATCAGCAAAAATTCAAACTAAACCTTCCTTCTTACAACCAATTTGAAATGTAAAGAAAAACCATTAGACACATGTCTAGTCTATCAAAACAAAATTCCACACAGACCATGTTAAAAAATGTTATTCTATGCTCTGTGTCCTTACATCTCTGTCAGTGGGTAGGTGATATCTTTCCTCATTTGTCCTTTGGAATAATAGTTTATCATTATGATGATAAAAATTCTTAATTCTTTCAAAATTATTTGCCTTTACTATCTATATATCTATATATCCAACCATTCATCTATCTATCTATCTATCTATTTATCTATCTATCTATCTATCTATCTATCTATTTTGACATTTTAAAAATTGTTCACCTGATTCTATTCACTTTACTATGCAATAGTTTATTCAAGTCTTCCTAGATTTCTCTGAAAGCTTCTCCATTGTTTCTTACAGCACAGTGGTGTCTTACTATATGTGTCTAATTAGATTCATTCTATGACCTTGAAAATGATAAGTTTCAGTGGGGACATATGCATCATCTCCCCCTATTTGAATATAAGAAATCTATCATTGATAAGTCTTTTATCATTGTTCATACATGCTTACCTTTTTATGTTTCTCTTAACTCTTGTGTTTGAACTTTAAAGCTTCTACACAGCTCCAGCCTTTTCATTAGGAATACTTGAACATACTCATTTCATTAAAGATGTAACTGTTTTTGCCCCTGTACTATTACACTCAGTTTTTCTGGGTATACTATTCTTGGCAAATATGTTACATGTTCTCCACTCCTGTAGAGTGGCAACTGTGAAATTATGTGTTATGCTCACTGTAGCTCCTTGATATTTGAATTTTTTTTTCTTTCTGGATGCTTATTGTATTTTTTCTTTAACCTGCAAATTCAGGATTTTGTTAAGAAACTGGCCATTATCATTTTTAGTTTCTTTCAGGAGATGACTAGTGGATTTTTTTTTCTATTTTCACTTTGACTTCTGCTTCTAAGAGTTCTCTTTAAGATTTCTCCAAATAGATGCTCAGGCTTTTTTTTTTTGTTTGTTTGTTTGTAATTGTTAGTTCATGATATTAAGATAATCCAATTACTCTTCATTTTTTTCTCCTCAAGCTATTTTTTCTAGATCAGTTGTTTTCTTTTAAGATACCTTACATTTACTTCTATATTTTCAGTCTTTTACCTGCCTCATGGGATCATTACCTTCTCTTTTGGCCATTCTATTTGTCACAGAGTTTGTTGCTTGAGAAAGATTTTCTATCTCTTGTTCCAAGCTGTTAATTCTCTTTCCAATTCTTTCTTCCATAGGTCTCATTTGTTTTCCAATTATTTCTTCAAGCACTTTCATTTCATTTATTTTAGAAAAAGAAACCTTGTTTAATCTCTTTTAGGAATTATATATACATATATACATACATACATATATATGCACATATATACTTATATACATACATATATATACATATATATATATTGTTGACTTGTGTTTTTCTTTGAGGCTTTTCTTGCCTACTTCTTGGTATCTTTTATGGTATTTGATATTATTGATGACTTCTTCCTCAATAGCCCCCCCCTCTGAATTTTCATGATACTGCTGTTTCCTGGTTCTCCTATCTTTATGGACACTGTCTACCATCCATTTCATGCCCACTAGCCATCAGTGCCCCCAAGACTCTTTCCTGGACCATGTTCACTTTTTTCTTTCTCTGTTAACTTCCTTAGCACTCTTATTAGCTCTCAGTTCAGTTATCACTATGTGATTATTCTAGATCTGTATATCTGGCTCTAATCTCTCCCTTAGCTATAATCCCAACATTTTGGCTTTTATTACTTCTTCCTGAACTATTACAATCTTCTTCTAATTGGTCTCCCTACCTCAGTTCTCTTCCCATTCTACTCTAGATTTCACCTAGCTGACATAGTGCTTTTCCTAAATCACAACTCTGATTATTCCATCCCCTAATAAACTCTAATAGCTGCTTATTTCTTTAAAAGAAAATGTAAAGTTTGCCATTTAAGGTATTCATAAGTCAAACTTTCTTTACCTTTCCAGTCTTCTCACACTTTATTCCCCTCCATATATTGGCATACATCCCACAGGGCACCTCATCGCTTATCTCTGTGCTTTGACACTGAATGTCATCCATATATGACTCTCTTTGTTTTGGTTTGCCTGGCTATATTAATCTACTAACATACATTTAGTCAAATGAGTTGTGACTCACAATTGACTGAAATGAAAGATAGCCAAAGGATCAGTTGTTTTTACCTACAAGACAGTGATTGCATTTTACTTGATTTATATACTTGATCAATGAGTATTTATAGAAAATGTGATGTTTGCCCTTCCAACATTAGGCTACTCACTCTGCGAGTTATAAGACTTTCTTCCTAAGTTTCTTATCATTTTTGTAACTGTCCTCTATCTATACTAATTTCTCCATAAGGCTTGTAACTGTGGGATTTCATGAAAGGGCCCAATCAGTGGTAATTATAGAGGCTGAGTAACTTTAGTGCCCCTATAAGTTACATATCTACCTAGTAATTCTACTTAGTGTTTTTAATCAACATTCCAAAATTAATCTGAGTGATAAATTAGATCTTGACCTGACCACACTTTCAAACCATTTTAAGGAAAATTACCTCAAAGGTTAGAGTCTTATAGTCATACTTTTGCGGCATGCAAAAACCTTTAGAAGTCTTTAAGACTTTTACTGTGAAACCATATGGAATGATAAATATGTAACATTTTATTTTCAGATAATTTACTTGAGAAAATTATATTTCCCAATAGCATATTTGGGAATTATGCTTTTTTTGTTTTGTCTTCTGACTATGGCATGATGATTTATCATCTTTCTCCAGACTGTATCAAATTCATACATGTTTATATGAACACAAATAATTTGAATAGGAGTGAACTATGAGGACCTTCAAGTTTAGTATTTAGTACAGTAACAAGGCTTAATTAATTAAATAACTTTCTGTGCCATTTGCATTCATCTTTCTATCTATCAATCCGATTGTATGTCCCACCCTATACTCCCAGTAGAATGTAAGCTTCTTTAGATATTATGAGAGATTATTAGATATTATTAGAGATTATTAGAGATTATTTGTGTGTCTGTGTGTGTGCATATGTGTCTATGTCATCCAAAAGATGAACTTGTATATAGTCAATGTTCAATAAAAAATTGTTGAATTCAGAACTTAACTAAATAGACTAGTTTTACCGTATACTTATGATTTCAACTACACAATTTCAGAAATAGAGAAAAACTTGATTAACCAATATGGTAGCATATAGTGTGTTGTAGGTTAATTTTATTTCCAAAATAACTATTCTTCTACTAAAGGGCTTCTCTGATCATTCATCTTTAAAAATGGCCCAGAGATTTTAAAGACCAAACCTTTAGAAGATTGCATGAAGGTAGGAAGACTTTAAATATAACAGGGAAACAAATTATATGTCTCTTGATTTGGGAATAGTGTAACTAAAACTGAAGAGTCAATATTCCATTGGCTACAGTAAAATTATTATTGGTAAATACCATTCAAACACTATCTCTAAACTTATAATCTGCTTTGGTAAAGCAATGGTTCCTAGAAGCAAAATTATACATCCTTAAAAAATTAAGTTAAGTAAGCAACTCTAAGTTAGAAAGAAAAAAAAAAGATGTTTAACCTTTGATTTCAGAACTATTTATTTTTTATTTTTCCCAATAATATTTTATTTTTTCCACTTACATGTAAAGATACTTTTCTTTTTTTATTAATTTATTTTGATTTATCAACAATCACTTCCATAAGCTTTTGAGTTTAAAATTTTTCTCCCACTTCTCCCCACCACCCTCTCCAAGATGGCTCACAATCTGATATAGGTTGTATGTATATATTCCTATTAAACATATTTTCACATTAGTGATGTTGTAATTAAAAATTAGAACCAATAGGAGGAATCGCCAGAAAGAGGAAACAAAACTCAACAGAAGAGAGAAAAAAATGGCAAATAGTATGCTTCAATCTGCTTTCAAATTTCATAGTTCTTTCTTTGGATGTGCATAGCATTTTCCATCATGAGGCCTTTGGAGATGTCTTAGATCCCTGTACTGCTGGGAAGGGTTAAGTTTATCAATATTAGTCATCACACAACATGGCTGTTACTGTGTACAACGTTCTCTTGGCTCTGCTCACTTCACTCAACATCAGACCATACATGTCTTTCCAGGTTTTTCTGAAGTCAGTCTGTTCATCATTTCTTATAGCACAATAGTATTCTATCACATTCATATACCACAACTTGATCAGTCATTCTGCAATTGATGAGCATCCTCTCAATTTCCAATTCTTTGCCACCACAAAAAAGAGCTGCTATGAATATTTGTGTGCATGTGGGTCTTTTCCCATTTGTATGATCTCTTTGGGATGTAGCCCCAGAAGTGCTATTGCTGGGTCAAAGGGTATGCACATTTTGATAGCCCTTTGGGCAAAGTTCCAAATTGCTCTCCAAAATGGTTGGATCATTTCACAACTCCACCAACAATGCATTAGTGTTCCAATTTCCCCACATCTTCTCCAACATTTATCATTTTCTTGTTTTGTCATCCTGGCCAATCTGATAGATGTGATGTGGTACCTCAGAGTTGTTTTGATTTGCATTTCTCTAATCAATAGTGATTTAGAGCATTTTTTCATATGACTGTAGATGGCTTTAATTTCTTCATCTGAGAACTGCCTGTTCATATCCTTTGACCATTTATCAATTGGGGAATGACTTGTATCCTTATAAATTTGACTTAAGTCTCTATATATTTTAGAAATGAGGCCCTTACCAGAGAGACTGGTTGTAAAAATTCTTTCCCAATTTTCTACCTTCCTTCTAATCTTAGTTGCATTGGCTTTGTTTGTGCAAAAATTTTTCAATTTAATGTAATCAAAATTATCCATTTTGCTTTTTGTAATGTTCTCTATCTCCTGTTTGGTCATGAATTCTTCTGTTCTCCATAGATCTGATAGATAAACTATTCCTTGCTTTCCCAGTTTGCTTATAGTATCAGCCTTTATATCTAAATCATGAACCTATTTTGATTTTATTTTGGTATATGGTGTGAGATTTTAATCAATGCCTAGTTTCTGCCATACTCTTTTCTAGTTTTCCCAGTAGTTTTTTTTTTTCAAAGAGTGGGTTATTATCCCAGAAGCTGAAATCTTTGGGTTCATCAAATAATAGATTATTATAGTCATTGACTACTGTGTCTTGCATACTAAACCTATTCCACTGATCCACCACTCGGTTTCTTAGCCAATACAAAGCAGTTTTGATAATTGCTGCTTTATAATTCAATTTAAGATCTTGAATGGCTAGGCCACCTTGCCCTGCATTTCTTTGCATTAATTCCCTTGATATTCTGGACCTTTTGTTCATGCAAATAAATATTGTTATTATTTTTTCTAACTCTACAAAATAAATTTTTGGTAGTTTGATTTGCATGGCACTGAATAAGTAAATTAGCTTAGGTAGAATTGTCATTTTTATTATATCAGCTCAGCCTACCCATGAGCAACTGATGTTTTTCCAGCTATTTAGATCTGACTTTATTTGTGTGAAAAGCATTTTGTAATTGTGTTTGTATAGTTCCTGGGTACATTTTGGGAGGTAGATTCCTAAATATTTTATAATGTCTACAGTAAGTTTAAATGGAATTTCTCTTTCTATGTCTTGCTGGTGGGCTTTTTTGGAAATGTACAGAAATGCCAATGATTTATGTGGGTTTACTTTATAGCCTGCAATCTCAAGTTGTTTATTATTTCAAGTAGTTTTTTTACTGATTCTCTAAGCATATCACCATGTCATCTGCAAAGAGTGATAGCTTGTTTCTTCTTTGCCTATTCTAATACTTTCATTTTCTTTTTCTACTCTTATTGATAAAGCTAACATTTCACTACGATACTGAAAAACAGTGGTGATAATGGACATCCTTGTTTTACCCCTGATCTTATTGGAAATGCTTGTAGTTTGTCCCCATTACATATGATGCTTGCTGAAGGTTTTAGGTCAATGCTATTTATTATTTTAAGGATGATTCCATTTATTCCTATGCTCTCTAGTGTTTTTAATAGGAATGGGTGTTGTATTTTGTCAAAAGCTTTTTCTGCATCTATTGAGATGATGATGTGATTTCTGTTAGTTTTGGTGTTGATGTGATCAATCATGCTGATAGTTTTCCTAATATTGAACCAGCCCTGCATTCCTGATATGAATCTTATCTTATCATAGTGTATTATTCTTATGATAAGTTGCTGTAATCTATTTGGCAATATTTTATTTAAAATTTTTGCATTTATATTCATTAGAGAAATTGGTCGATAATTTTCTTTCTCTGTTTTGACTCTTCCTGGTTTAGGTATCAGCACTATATTTGTATCATAAAAAGAATTTGGTAAGACTCCTTCTTCACCTATTTTCTCAAATAATCTATATAGTATTGGAATTAATTGTTCTTTAAATGTTTGATAGAATTCTGCATGTAAATCCATCTGGCCCTGGAGATTTTTTTGCTAGGGAGTTCATCAATGACTTGTTCAATTTCTTTCTCTGAGATGGGGTTATTTAAATATTTTACTTCCTCTTCTGTTAATCTGGGTAATTTATATTTTTGTAAATATGTATCCATTTCACTAAGATGGTCAAATTTGTTGGCATACAATTGGGCAAAATAATTCCTAATTATTGTTTTAATTTCCTCTTCCTTGGTAGTAGATTCACCTCTTTCATTCTTGATACCAGTAATTAGTTTTCTTCTTTCTTTTTTTAATTAAATTAACCAAAGGTTTATCTATTTTATTGATTTTTTCATAAAACCAATTCTTAGTTTTATTTATTAGTTGAATAGTTTTCTTAATTTCAATTTTCTTAATTTTTCCTTTGGATTTCCATATTTCTAATTTGGTGTTTGAGGATTTTTAATTTGTTCTTTTTCTAGTTTTTTTAAAGATGTACACCCAATTCATTGATCTCCTCTTTTTCTATTTTATTTATGTAAGCATTTAGAGATATAAAACTTCCCCTAAGAACTGCATCCCATAAGCTTTGGTATGTTGTCTCATTATTGTCATTCTCTTGAATGAAGTTATTGATTGTTTCTATGATTTGTTGTTTGATGCAATCTTTTTTTTAGGATTAGATTATTTAGTTTCCAATTATTTTTTAGTCTATCTTTCCATGGTCCTTTATTATGTATAATTTTTATTGCATCATGATCTGAAAAGAATGCATTTAATATTTCTGCCTTTCTGCAGTGGACTGCGAGGTTTTTATGTTCTAGTACATGGTCGATTTTTGTGTATGTGCCATGTACCACTGAGAAAAAAATATATTCCTTTCTATCCCCATTCAGTTTTCTCCAGAGGTCTATCATACCTAACTTTTCTAATGTTCTATTCACCTCCTTAACTTCTTTTTGTTTATTTTGTGGTCCAATTTATCTAGTTCAGAGAGGGGAGATTGAGGTCCCCCACTAGTATAGTTTTACTATCTATTTCTTCATGTAGCTCTCTGAACTTCTCCTCTAAGAATCTGGATGCTATACCATTTGGTGCATATATGTTTAGTAATGATATTACTTCATTATCTATGGTGTCTTTTAGCAGGATGTAGTTTCCTTACTTATCTCTTTTGATAAGATCTAGTTTTCCTTTTGCTTTGTCTGAGATCAGGATTGCTACCCCTGCTTTTTTTACTTCAGCTGAAGCATAATATATTCTGCTCCAGCCTTTTACCTTTACCTTGTGTGTGTCACTCTTTTTTAAATGCATTTCCTGTAAACAACATATTGTAGGATTATGGTTTTTAATCCATTCTGCTATCTGCTTCTGTTTAATGGGAGAGTTCATCCCATTCACATTCACAGTTATGATTACTATCTGTGTCTTTTTCTCCATTCTCCCCCCCATTTATGCTTTTCTTTCTCCTTTTCCCTCCTCACTAGTGTTTTGCTTTTGACCACTGCCTCCATCAGTCCCTCCTTCCTTCTATGAGCCCTTTACCTTTTCTATCCCTTTACCCTTACAGCCTCTTCCCTCCCTTCTATCCACCCTCCCTTTTCTTTCCCCTTTTCCCTCCTACTGCCTATAGTACAGGTTAGATTTCTATACCTAACTTATTATGCTATTCCCTTCTTGAGCCAAATCTGATGAGAGTAAGGTTCAAACAATGCCCATCTCCCTCCCTTCTTTCCCTCTGATGTAATAGGTTTTTGTGCCTTTTCCTGTAATGTAATTTACCCTTGTCTGCCTCCTCCTTTCTCAGTACATTTTCTTAGATCAGATTAATTCACCTACTTGGATCCATTTAACCCACTTGATTAATTTTTTTTATCATTATATCAAACTCAACTTATATCCACCCCCTTTATATATACTCCTTTAACATGGAGTAACAACAATACAGTTCTCAAGAGTTACAAGTGTCATCTTCCCTTGTAGGGATGTAAACAGTTTGCCCTTATCAACAACATATTGTATCTTTCTGTCCCATTTTCCTTTTATGTCTCTTTTGAGTCTTGTATTTAAAAATCAAATTTTCTGTTGTGCTCTGGTCTTTTTATCAGGAAGGTTTGGAAGCCCCCTATTTCTTTCAAGATCCATCTCCTCCCCTGAAAGATCATGCTCATTTTTGCTGGATAGTTGATCCTTGATCCAAGCTCCTTTGACTCAGGGAATATCATCTTCCCTGCCCTATCGTCTTTTAATGTAGAAGCTGCAAGGTCCTGTATAATCTTGGCTGTGGTTCCATGATATTTAAATTGTTTCTTTTTGGTTGCTTGCAGTATTTTCTCTTTGACCTGGTAATTTTGGAATTTGGTTTCTATATTCCTTGGTGTTTTCAATTTGGGATCACTTTCAGGAGGTGATTGGTGGGTTCTTTCTATGGCTATTTTACCCTTTGATTCTAGGACCTCAGGGCAGTTTTCCTTGATGATTTCCTGAAAGAAACTTTCCAGGCTGTTTTTTTTTATTGTGATTTTTCAGGGAGACCAATCATTTTTACATTGTCTCTCCTGGATCGATTGTCCAGGTCAGTTGTTTTACCAATGAGGTATTTTATGTTTTCATCTATTTTTTTCTTTTTTTTTGTTTCTGTTTGACTAATTCTTGCTCCCTCATAGAGTCTTTAGCTTTCATTTGCCCAATTCTAATTTTTAACAAATTGTTTTCTTCTATTAGATTTTGTACCTCTTTTCCCACTTGGCCAATTGTATTTTTTTTTTAGCCAATTGGTTTTAAGTAACTTGTTCAGGGTCACACAGCTAGTAAATATCAAGTGTTTGGTCTGAGGTCAGATTTGAACTCAGGTCCTCCTGACTTCAGGGCTGGTGCTCTATCCACTGGGCCACCTAGCTGCCCTGCCAATTGTATTTTTCAAGGACTTGTTTTCTTCAGTATCCTTTTTTTCCAATTGGCCAATTGTATTTTTTAAGGACTCTTCTATCTCTCTCATTTGACTTTTAAAATCCTTCTTAGAAGAGCTCAAGAAGGATTTTAAAAGTCAAA